>NC_142350.1:52572500-52755000 GCF_059441175.1 Urocampus carinirostris
TCATGCTAAACCATAAGCTAATATGGATGGATGTAGGGATTTCTTTTTTACAATGTAGATTTTTCAGGCAGCTTTATCACTCTATTTTGTTTTGACTTGATATTGTAAAAGTGCCGATCAAAGGCGGGTCTACTAGAAATAGAATAGAAATAGAATATACCTTTAATGTCATTGTTACAAAATGGGTTAACATATTGTGACAACAAAATTGGGCATGACACTCCAGTTTCACACAATCACAGTGAGGTAAAAAGCCAAGAAGATAAAGGAAAAGAGAAGATAATGTTATAAAACTACGTGGTGACCGCCTGTCCCTGGCCACTCCTGACCTAAGGAAATATTCATATACCACTCTTTATGCTCATATACTTTTTGTGAATGCACCATTTCTAGATGATAACTTTCCCCAAATCATGGTCAATTTTCCTCCAGTTGGTAGGATTCCACATCCTCCACCCACCAAAATGAATCACATCAGTTTCATTTTTAACACACAAGTTACAGTTTCATAGCGTAGAATTGTTACGTATTAATAGAGAATTGAAAGGTTTGCCTCAGAAAAATGATTACTTAAGTTACTGGGCAATTACTGAACAAATTCTGAGGACATAACCACGCTTGATCGGTAAAAGACAGCGAGCTGCATCATAAAAATGATTTCAAGTCACTACTAAATGTGATGTTAATCAAGGGTGGGGCTTCTGTAAACACCCGCCAGCGTGTTCTTGTGTTTAAAACCATGATGAGTCAAATGAGCAGAATGTACTTTACTTTGCACTGAATCATAACGGAAGTGAAAACATGTTCTTTCGCTGGAGAAGTGAAAGGTGGACTATACTGATAAAACATATGATAATAACAAATTTGTCATATGTACTGTATAGTTAAGAAAACAATAAACATTTTAGAATCATTAACCAGCTTCCATTTAAAAAAATAGGTAAAATATTATGCCTTTTAATCATTGCATGCATGCAAAAGAAAATTGACAATGTATAGACAAATTATGTCTATTGTGATTTGAGCCCAATATTTCTGCTAATGCCTTTGCAATATTTTCTAAACCACAGACAAATTTAGGCCAGTCTACTACAACTACCTTGTTAATATACCTAATATCTTAACCGTCAGGACCAGAACGGAAACAGGACCCAATTGCGTGATGTTTACCACAAGTTTTATTGAAAGAAAGAGGAAGGGCTGCGCCCACGATCTGGTGTTCGCTGGACGCGGGAAGCAAGTTGCTCTCGGATTCGGCCTGTGACCCGAATACGGAAGTGGATCTTCCGTAGCGAGCGATGGCCGTGTCAGGGATGGAAAAACTGGTCGGTAACCGGGACTGGGAGAGCAAAGCGTGGTCGGGGTCGGAAATGAGTCGTAAGCCAGAACGGGAGAGTAGATGTAGTCTGGGACAAAAAGAGGTCGTAATCCGGGACGGGAGAGCAGACCTGGTCAGGATCAAAACAGGTCGTAACCAGAGACAGCAAAAACCGAAGAGGTGGGAGTCAGGGTCGAAAAAAGGCTTGCCTAGTATACACTTAGGTTTGCAGACAGACTGAAAACAAAGCACTGACATGACTGGGTTCGAATAGTGACAGGGAGCCAATCAGAACCCACGGCGGTTGGCGCCAAATGAGCGGGCACAGGTGAATCACATCAGTAATCATGACACTTAATAATCTTTTTTTTGTAAATCTTATTTTCATCTTTTAAGTCTTTTATCACTTGTTTTCCTATTTCCTACCTATTACGTCCCGTCAGAACTCATTTTAAACGATGCAACCTAGGTTGTAATCTATGACAATAAAGACAATTATTTGATCTTTGATGTTATTAGAAACAACTTTTATATGGTGCTTTATATGAGATAAATCTACATGCCCCAAAAGAGAAAAAATATGATAAATACCTCATTTAATAATTATAGGCGTACTTGTAAAAAGGCTTATCTGCAAATGTCTACAGTCAAACTTTCTCCAGTAAAATAAGCCGCCCCAGCCCCCTTTTTTGTTCAATTTATGATTATATTACGTATCATTTTTGGAGAAAAGAAATACTGCAACTTGGTGCTAGGACAGTTGTCTCAAACTCGCGGCCCAGCGGCCAATTGCAGCTCCCGGGATGATCGTTTCCCCACTATAAGTCGCTGTAATCTGTTGTTCCACCGAAAAGGAGTGCTAAAAGCACAAGGGAAGAAGGCAAAATACGGAGACTCAAAGTGACCACCTTGTTACTTTTGAAAATAGGAAAAAAAAGAAAATAAAATAGAAAATAAGTAAAAACTAAAACGGAAAAGGCAAAAGGACAAAAAGAGGGGGAGAAATAGTCAAGTCAAGTCAAGTCATTTTTATTTGTATAGCCCTTAATCACAAAGAGTCTCAAAGGGATGCACAGGTTATTGCACAGACTATCATTTCAGACTATTAGTACACCATCCCCTGATCTGGAAAAAACTCAAAAACCTCAACATGAGGAAAATTAAGAAACAATTCGAAGGGCCCGCACATGTGGTATCCCCCTTACAGGATTACCAGGCAAAGGATGTTGCAATTACAAATAATACAGAGATATTGTCCACAAAAAGTATAGGTTATTCATATGCTTTAGAGCAGAAGTGTGTTTTAAGCTTAGATTTAAACATTTCCACTGAGGTTGCAGATCGGATCTCAGGGGGAAGAGCACCGGTGCGCGGATGGAGAACGCAAATAGGACAAAAAGTAAAACAAAAAAAAAAGGAAAATAATAATTAAAAAAAAAATAAAAGACAAAAAGAGAAACGAATATAAAAAAGTATTTTTTCTCTTTAATCCCTCGCTTTTCTTTCTTTTTTCTTTCTTTTTCTATATTCTCGTTGTTTGCTCTCAGTTCCCCAACCTTTTGCTCTCTCTTAGTCTCTGTAGTTTGTAGTCTTTCTTTGACTCATTTTTGTTTGCACATTTCAGTAACATCTACTCGGCAAATATAAAACACTGTCCCTTTAAGAACAGCGGAATGTTTTTATCGGCGCTTTTTTTGTCGAAAACCCCATTTGGCCCTACCTCACCCGGATCTTAGCTTCAGCGGCCCCCAACTCAATTGAGTTTAAGACCCCTGTGCTTGGAAAAGCAGTGATGGTGTCGATGGAGGGCGGGGGCGTGGCATTTTCCTTATTCGGAGTTGACTGACAGGGGAGACGGGGGCGGGTTCTGGCAGTGACTCACTTCCTGAGTAGTAAAAAGAAAAAATAGTAGCCGGCAACTTTTGTCCAGCCATTACACTCACTTGAGGAAAGATTCTTTTTTCCCCATTCTTCCTCCTCAACTCTGCGACACTGAACCGGAGCGACCTCCTTCCTCAAGTCAGCTCTGCAGTGCTCGATTTGCGGCTCGGTGACACTCGGGCGGCCCGCTGTCAGTTCCCGCTTCATACCTGGTAGGAAAGAGCGACATATGCTTTTCTTTTTTTTCGTTATTATAATTTTGAACCTGTCCCCCTCCGCTGTTCAGTTTGATTTCTGTTTTCTTTTTTTTCTTTTTGTGAAACCTGTATATGTATATTCATTTTTAATGTCATGTAATCATTCAAGTAATTCAAAGAACAATACAGTGTTTATTGTGGTGTTTACTTAAATATATTGATAATTTTTCTCCACGCATTTAAAGCCTGGCATATTAGTATTGTATGACTTTTTATTTTAAAAAAGGGTGGTTTAAATGTATGTACTCGTTGCATATTGTGGTTTTTATAATTGTTATGCGATATAAATCCCTACTCTATGTTGACAAATGACTATTTATGGAAATGGCTACAAAATAACTGCATTATAAACTGATTCTATATTATTATGAGCATTATTGAGTTGTAATAATTAATTACCACATTGTATGACTGTTTATTAAAAAAAACAAAAAGCTCTGGGGTAAAATAAAGCTGCAAACTCTTTGCATATTATCAACTTTATTATTCCATTCATTATTCCATTCACTAGGCTCGCGTGGGGAGTGCTTAAGCCCATCCCAGCTATCTTCGGGCAGTGGGCAGGGGACACCCTGACCTGGTTGCCAGCCAGTTACAGGGCACCCAGAGACAGACAGCTCACTTGCTCAGTCACACCAAGGAACAATTTGGAACGGCCAATTAACCTGACATGCATGGTTTTGGAATGTGGGAGGGAACCGAAGTGCCCAGAGGAAACCCACGCAGGCACTGGGAGAACATGCAAACTTAGCACGGGGTGGCCGCAGTAGGTGGAATAGAACCTTGGACTTCTGCACCAAGGGGTTGCCACCATTGTTCAAATATGGGATAAAATATAAATCCACACTTTGTTTTGACAAAGGGAAAACAAGGCTCATCGTTTTTTTAAACGCCCCGGTTCAAATTATATTCAAGCTATTTAGTTAGATTTTCTTCACAACTTTGTATGTAAAATGCTCCACAAAGAAATCTGTATTATCAATTAGTTGTATATTATTATGAGCATCATTAAGAGTTATTAATTCATCGTTATGACTGTTTCTGCTTATTATAAAAATATTATCATTATTATTATAATATTATCAATATCAATGTTATTGTTCCAATATCACATTATTTATATTCCCACAATTTCTTTTCATATTTTAATAATATTTTCATTTCCTACGTGCAAATAGAATTAACGTGTTTTTCACCTTTTGTGGTTAATGCTGCGCAAAAACAGTCTGTGCCTTAATTTAATATAATTATGAACATTATTAATTGTTAATAACTCCCATCTTTTTTCTTTTCAAAGAAACGTCCAAGTGTTGAGTGTGAATACAATTCCATAAAAATCTAGTCACAATATATAATCTTAATTTGTGTTTGAAAATACTCCATTGATTCATTATTTCTTCTTAAAAAACAAGGCACAATGTTAAAAAAGAAAGCTGTGGATTAAATGAAAAAATGAGCATCGATACTGATTGTCATTCATCTAATCAAATGAATACATTTTTATCGTATTCCCCCTCCCCCAAAATATTTTTTTCATGCATTTTATT
Source organism: Urocampus carinirostris (assembly GCF_059441175.1). NCBI lineage: Eukaryota > Metazoa > Chordata > Actinopteri > Syngnathiformes > Syngnathidae > Urocampus > Urocampus carinirostris. The sequence continues at coordinate 52,577,504 of NC_142350.1, forward strand.
TAAATATAAAAAATAAAAAGTGTCAAATGGGATTTTCATCGGACAGCTATGTTATTACATTAGTGCCCTCTGGTTATATTTGCAATGATAGATAGATAGATAGATAGATAGACAGACAGACAGATACTTTATTCATCCCCGAAGGGAAATTCACATTTCCAGCAGCATCCCTGAGCTGAGAAAATAGCAGGTAAGGCATGCCAAGGCTTGATGAGTCTTTATAACACATCAGAGTCTAAACAAATTTGCACTCATTCATTGGTTCAAGAGGAGGGTGGGAAGGTGAAGGGTGTTTCTTCACCATTGATTTTCTTTTCTTTTGTTTCATCGGTTGTGCATGAGCGAATGAGAAAAGCTTGCCAAATTCCTCAAACTGGACATGAGGCCAAGCAAGCACCCAGGCTTGAGTGCAGGAGGGGTGCCTGGGGCTGAACGGTCCATCATGAGGCAGGAAGTGTAACGTGGCTTACTGCAATCACCAAATCAAACTTCAGATAATATTATAGTGACTTAACATTTTTTTAATCCAGCAAATGCAGAGTATGTAGAGAAAAAACATTGTCAGTAGTACTAAATACATTGTATCAATTGTGTCATTACAGGTGAATGTTATTTTCAGGGTTATTGCTTGTGTTTGAAATCCTAATTTTAATAATCTATTTTCAAAGATTAAAAAGTGTTTGAATTTTGGGTGATGTACTTGTGAATATTTGAAGTCATTGGCATGTTTCACAACAGGTCTGCTTAACAAGGACGGCGACACTGCTTTCTGGTGGCTTCGCTTTGCCATTGCATTTCTTTCCTCGTGACAGATGGCAGCTGGTATTAGTTTTTATGGTGTTGTCCTATAGAGTGTCATACCCCCTATGGGTCACACCCAAGAGGACAGGTGCATGCTAAACCTAAATAAGGCACTATGAAATCTGTATTAGTGCAAGGATGACGGATACATTATGGACATATTGTGGGCCAAGCAATCAATGAAGATAGTATTGCTCAGTGGTAAATTTTAATTGGAAGAACTTCCCGCAATTTATACCTCCATCATTTTGCCTAACACCTATATGGGAACAGAATTGTCTCACACATATTGTTCAGATCCAAAAACTTTGTGGTTTACTCAAAATCACATATGTAAATCGCATATATATTTGCTGATCTGCAATATACATGCTTTACACTGTATTCCATCTTCTAATGGTACAGGAGAAATTGAGAAATTGGACTTTAAAATTGGCCATGAAAAATGTGTGCGAAGCTTGTATTTAAAGTCTTGTATTTTTATTCGGGGGCTGGTAATAGCCAGGCTAAAATCATCATTCATTGACTAACTCTGACTAACCATTACCAGTAGCTGCTTAAGACAATGAGTCATAGAAAGTTTGTGTGAAGCTGCCTTTTGTTGAAGAAAAGAAAGCCCAAATTTTAAGACCATTGAGTTTGTTTTTCAACCACTTGGGACGCAAAATGACTGCCTGGCTGCCAAAGGGCTGTCATTCCGTCCTCGTTTTAGCATCTTGGAAGCGTTGTAATGTGTTTTCTTTGCCTGCCTTCTCTTCCTCTGGTCTTCATAATATTCTTTGAGTTTTCCAAGGGTCAGCTCTGTATGCTAGCTGGAAGCCAGCCAGATACCAAAAAGCTGGCCGGTGGCCGGGTCATGGGTTGGCGTGGTTTAAAGGCAGCCCCAAAAGGGAAGAGGCAGTCAAGTGGTTGCAGGTGGTTAGAAAGTCGAGATTGAGTCTGAATTGATTCCAAAAGACGAAAGTGTTTCGTGTTTGCTTTGCTGGATGGCGTGAATTCAACAATGTAAACTGAATATTCAACAAGGGAGAGGACATGAATGACTAGCATGAAGTGGATGTTACATAAATCATGTGTTTTGGCTACATCGACACTTACAAATCTACTGCGGTGTAAAAGAGGGGGCGTGTTTCATGTGTAGATACGCAAAGACTTGTGAGATGTTAAGTGAGTTGAGGCTTCTAACATTTTCTCTGATCTTTTTAAAAAACCCAATTCTATTATAACATGATCCATAAGTTTTGCATCTAATGCTGCAGCTGATCTTCATATCAGACCCGAGAACCTAAACCCTATCCATTGTAACCCCATTTTATTCATGTAAATGATATATATCAAAGGCAAGGCTCATACCGGGCCCCCGATATTGTTTTCTAAGGTCTCTGAGATGATCTTAATGCAATGTTGTATCATATACCAGGAATTATTTCTCCTTGAAGTGTTGTTTTTGCTTCATAGATGTTTTCACTTTTTTGTTTTTTTAATCCAATTTATTATTTCAAGTAAATTTAGCCTGCTTTTTAAACTTTAGTTGACACGCAAAATTTAGTGTGAGGACCCCAATGGATTTTTAAGTTGTAAGGAAGAGAGGGAGAGAAGCGTTTCAACCTGTTCTAGAGCCTTTTGTTTATATTACATATCATAAGTTACAAAAGCAGATCCGCCCTAAAAGGTGTGGATATTAAAACCACACGATTGGCCAATATTTACAATGATGTTATAGACAAAACAACAAACAACAGTGCACAATAGTAGTCAAGATAACAAACTGGCATCATATGAAATCTCCTTTGCTGCTGTCCAATATTAAAAATAAACTTGTCACTTCTAATAGTGCCAAATAATAGCAGCTACTTTCATTTCATGTTCATGTTATGTAGATTTTTATCAAGGAAATTTGTCTTTTGGAAAATTCAAGGTTACTGAATGAGCCATTAGAAAAAACAGTGCAGTGTTATTTATACTTGAATATAATTGCTAGGTTTTCGGTAGGTTCAATTAGGTTCTCGAGACTTTATGCGTCATTAAAAAAATGTTCAACATTCCATCGGTCAGGCCCTCAGCTTCTCGCCAATTATTTTTTTATTTTGCCCACGGTCCATTTGACACCCCTGATGTAAACCCTTCCTTTCCATCAATGCCATTTGCATTTTTAATTGCTTTTGAGAAGGCCAGCCATTGTGTTTTTTTGCAGAAATGAAAATTGATTTTTGGCATTGGCCAAACTTAAAACTATTGTAAGTCAAAAATGTATCTCAAACTCGAAACTAAATCCCCAACTCTATCCCTAACCTGTTCTTAGAACTAACCCTCAGGCCTACTTAAGGCGTGGGGTGGCTGGGTCGTCAGCAGGGGTTTGTCTGCATTCTCTCCAAGTGGGGGGAAGTGACCTCGGGCTTCCTGTGTTGGTGAGCATGGCCAGGTGCTCTGGGATATTACCGCCAGGGCGCGAGACTTTCATCCTGGCAGCTCTTGTTGGTAAACGCAACTTGATCCATCCAGCCGGCCCGAGGTAAACATCCCGCCCCCCCCTGTCCACTTGACATTCCCGCTTATCCTTTCTGTACACTCTTCAAACTCACGAGGCACATCAGCGTTGTATGGGCTGCAAAATCTTTGACTTTGCTCGTGTTGTAATTACGTTCCCCATGGGATGTAATTACCGGGCCATACCTAGCACTTATCAGATCATTTTGAAAGAAACGCCATTTTGCTGGAGATGACAAATTATGCGAACCCTTGGATGTATCATAATTATAGGCACATCTTTAATATGGCTGTATTTGATGTTGATGCTCCCTTTCACTGTAGTGTGAAAGACACCCATGCTGAATGTGGACTAAGGGGACCTCGCTTTGGTAGGAGTGTCCCACTGCTATCAAAGTCTGCATGTCCTTCACTCTTTTTCACATTTGTCATTTCTAGTGAAAAGTACTTAAATAGACAGGGCTGACTCGGCGACTAAGCAAATAACCAATATTTGGAATACTACCGCATTTTCGGGGTGTAAGTCTTTGTGGAGTACAAGTTGCACCGGCCATTCAATACATACTAGAGAAAAGTATGCTGAGTATAAGATGCACTTTGGGGTGAAATTTGGTGTTAACGAGAGTGAATTAGTTAATGTATCTTTGTGGAAGTTATAGATATATGTTTGGGGCATGGTTGGGACAGTTTTAACCCAAGGGCATTTTACATGGGTCTTTGAAAGTTACTAATGTAGAATGAATTGAACAGAGACAACTTGGCATGTTTTTCCAGCTGTAAACCCACGGACATTTTCAAAATCATTGATCTGTTAAAAAGGTACGCTCATAGAAATTGGACACAGAAGGGATTCATCAATTTCCCTGTTGCGGGAGGTAAAATGAGATGCCTGTTTGAAAAAAAAATACCATTACTAAATGAATGGGCCTCTGGTCCATGAGCAATTTCCCCATTTTAAAAGGTACTGTAGTTTAAGAATGGATCAAAAGCCCCTTTCCATCTCCTGCTTTGTGCATTTTGCTGGTCTGTGTGGACCTGGCAATGTCCTTGCTTTGCCTTGAGTTTGAAAATGATGACAGATTTTTTTGTCCTAAAGGAGCCCCTTCCACACTACCCCTTAACAGACAGCTTTTAGCCAGTTTGAAAGGCACAGGTGAGTCCACTTTATCAATTCTGTCGGTGTTGTAAAAACTGTAGAGGATACTCACGCTTCTATTCAGTTTGTCACTTTCCAGGAACATAGTCTGTAAATCATTGCACATGTAAGAAATGTAATTAATGGCTTGAGTCCGATCAGTGTTTTCTACATGTAACAGATGTTTGGAAGCGAAATGATCCGTCAATTCATTGTCTAATCAATGAGTCAGCTGCGACTGTTTCTTCCGCAACTTAACCCTGAGAAATGAAGCAATTGTCTTCTCTTTGCTCATCCTTTTTCCACATTCCTGGTTTTATCCATCATCATACAAACGATACAGAATAAAGGAAGAGGAAAGTCCAAATGCAAAATATCACAGCTGTGTTATAACCATTTGCCATTTCGTATAACACACGTTTGTGGATCTGTGTGTAATGTACTAGCGCAGGGTAAGAACATAGTGTGGCTGGATTCCAATACTTCCAATGTCAACGGTCTGTGTGAAAAGTACAGACAGAATATTGGGTTAAAAATGCGGCAAGCCATTTTTTTTACTTCTAAGGTGGTATCAGAATTCAAACAGTAAGCTGTTTCATGTCATTGGTCAGTGGTAAATGTATCAGATTCAAATGTCTCAGATTTGATAACCGAAAACCAGTCAAAGCCTGGTTTCTTGTTCTACGGATCTGTGTGAAAGTTGTGTTTGGCATTAAAATAAGAGGAACTTTTCCTAGGGGTCGGGACGGGACTGTAATAAAAGCCCCTTTCAAGCTGACTTCCTAAATCTCTCTAAGACCCTTTATGCGTAAAACATTTTTGTGATAGGAATAGATACAAAATCCGGCACAAGCTGACTGAAAACTGAAACCAAAGACATTTTTCAGGGGCTTGTTAAAATAAGGTTTTCTCTATTTAGTGGTCTGTGTTATAGGTCTAACAATGTCTACATCTTAATCCCCTTTTACACTGTCCAAAACCAAGTCATGTTTATTTGTATAGCCCTCAATCACAAGATTGTAGATCATAGCAGGTTGCTTCTCCTCTGTTCCTGATCTGTCTTAAAGGGACGAACTGGGAATTGTGCATGAAGACAAAGTCCTGCAGTTGGAGGTAGTAAAAAAGTTGTAACTAAATCTCCTTTCATACCCCCAACAGAATTAGTCTTTTTATATCATGGCCAAGCCGGCAGTTTCCCATTGTTTTTAGCGGTAGTATTAGTGGTGTAACATAAGAACCTTTCACGCCACCCATCAAAATCAGGCTTAATACCATTGCTCTCTTGTGTGAATAGTACCAACCAGCAAAGTTTACTGGTGCAAGTTGTGACTGTACAACATTTCTCCTTCACATGTCTGAAATCCAAAAATGTCTTACTTCAGCAACTTTGCTATTTGTATGACATATCCCAAAAAGTTCATGCCCTGACTTCACATGTCTGAAGCATGTGCTGCATGCTTGCAACGGCACTATAAATGATGTCATAGGAAAACATGCTGCGATAGCTTTTGCAAATAACTTGGCTGCAGGCAAGATTAAATCTCCAAGTAATTTGCAGTGTTTTCGTACGCAACCTGTAATTTGACACATAATAGTCACCACGGACTGCGGCTGATGGCCTAATCATAGCACACCCTATGGCTAATGGAGGAAAAATACTGCTGGGTGCAGAGAATTCCTCTCATAAATGAGGTCAAGCGATGCAATTTTTGCTCCCCGTTTCTACCAGGAGACAAATTGCCCATGACATTGTTAGACCGCATCGTTATACCTACTCAAAGAAAGTAACCCACACTGCTGGACAACACTGTATCGAGAAATTGAGTTCATCTAGTTTAGTATTTCAAGCATTTTGTTGCCCAATCTTTCCTCCTTTATAGCACAAGTTAGTCTTGTTGTTTATACCATCACGGTAGTTGAGGTGAATTGCTCCAAAAATTTCATTTTATTATGATGGGACCCAAATGGTTCTGATTATAAGTTATTTGATATAGTGGGCATATTTACAATGGCTGAAGTCCAAGTTCGACAGCTCCACTTGTGCTGTTGGATGAGTGTCACAGCAAATGAACAATGAATATTGAGAACAAATGTCTAACGCTAATGAGAAATAATATATAAATGAATAGATATATGAAAACAAGGTCATGTGAAAAAAACAACAACTAAAAAAACACTGGCAGGGTGTGGTTCAATGGCTGAAAATCAGTGTGGCTAAGCCTCCCTCCGGTCCCTTTCCTCACACTGTTACTCTGTGCCTTGCCATAATCATATTTTTTCTATTACTATTTATTTTGTTTTTATTTTATTTTAACCATTGTGTGAGTCCTTGTATTAGGTGTTTCAGGTTGTTGGGTGGATAGGAAGGATGGGGTTTTATTGCCTTATTGTCCATTAAATGTTTTTATACAGCACTTTGGGTGGCAAAATATTTCCTGAAAAGTGCTTAACAAATTAATTTGCTTGGATTTGATCCTTTGCTATTACATACTTCACTTTTAATGGTCTTGCTACTTCACCAATTTGAATCGAGCATTGTGTTCTGTATTCTAATTGGGTTAACAGTCACTTCACTTTCAGTTCACATCAATGATTAAAATCATTTTTTGACTATATGGTAGTTATTTGTGGAAAAAAACGTTTATACAGTATTTGTATTTGTCAAACAAATACTGGAGCTTGGAAGAAGGCTTTTTTCTTTAGTTTCAGTGTAAAATAGAGCATTTAATTGTATATTAATTTTGCCTATCATGGGTTCATTTTAGAACCTAAAAATTAGGGTTTACTGTGCAAAAAGAATATTAATAAAATGAAATGATGTGCATTTATATAGCGCTTTTCAAGTCAAGACTTCCCAAAGCGCTTTACAGTGTGCTTCACATTTCCCAATAGCGGCCGTGCAGCCATGTAAGGCGCTAACCTGATTATTGGGGGCATTAGGGGTTCATTGTCTTACCCAAGGACACTTAGACATGTGACACGGAGGAGCCGGGATTTGAACTGCGATCTCTTGATCCCAAGACGAGTGCTCTACCTCCTGAGCCACTGTCCTTAATAAATTTTAATGACATAGAAAATAACAATTTTTTTAAAAAAAGAAGGTAAAACATGAGAAATAAACTTGATCAGTCTGTAATTGACCCCCCAAAAATTATTCTTGCAAAATTAGTTTAGTCTTTAATGTTGGACAAATTCAAAAAAGATTTCTGGGATTTCAGTTCCTCATTTTGATTATTATTGTCCACAGTTGTTTGTTGTTTTGATTATTACACTGGGTTCGTAAGGGTGCTAGAAATCCTTGAAAATGCTTGAATTTTGTTGTTGTTTTCAAGATTAGAAAAATGCTGACATTTTGGGAGAGGTGCTTGCAGATGCTTGAAATGGTTGCCATTGACATGTTTCTCAGCAGTGTGACCTGTCCACACACGAAATGAAGTAAAATAACACAAGTTTGCTCAAAAATGATGGCGACACGCCTGCTCTGATGGCTTCTCATCACAGCGTTGTCATTTGAAGCGTCACCGCCCCCCACTTGTTGCCCCCAAGAGGACAGGCGCATCAGAGTATTAATTGAAATATCAGTTCTTTTTAGAAAGCCAACTCTTTCGGATCTGATCACTCGGCTCCCAAACGGCTTTTTAGGTGTTTTTATATTTTTAATGATACATTATCAATAACAATAAAGCATGTACCAAATTAATTTAAACTGATGTATCATTCTTCTATATTATAATAGGAATCTACAATGAACCTTCACTTATATTATTACAAGTTGTTTCGAAAAAGAAACTTTAGAGTCAAGCAACAGCGAGTACCTGAAAACACACAACAAAACAAAATTTAAAGTTAAAATATTTACAACAACAAATAAAACATAGTACAAAGATTTCTTTTTAGATTTATCAACAGCTCACAGATCTCTTGCTTTATTATTGTTTGTTGAAAAACAAACTTTGGCGACGAGATTACGTCTTTTGCTTTTGTGACATATTAAAAGCTCTTTGTAAAGGATTTTGCGTTTGGTATATTTATGCATCCATAGTCAAATCATTCATGTATTTAATTGATGTATTTATTTTGTCTCTGACAAACACATGAAATATATATTAATGTATTACAAATCTGCAAAAAAAAATAATTATTCATCAAAAAAGGGAAAATAAATGAATTATAAAATACAAAACAATGAACATATTTTAAGTCGAACAACACTTAACTCTTCAGTGCTATACATTTTATATAAAAAAAAAAATCAATTTAGACAAATATCCTTTGAAAACATTGGTACCCGTTGCCTCCCTGCTTGGCGTTCAGCATTAGGGGTTGGAATTGGGGGGTTTGACTCCCAACACCTCAGTTCGGTTGAGCGATGGGGCTGGGAATCCCCTCTTCTGAATCAATCTCCCTAAAAGAGTCAAAAAAGACTCTAGCCACCTCCCACTAGGGGTATATGGCTGTGGTATATACATATATATACATATATATATATATATATATATATATATATATATATATATATATATATATATATATATATATATATATATATATATATATATATATATATATATATATGTGTATATATATATATATATATATATCCTTTGAAAAACACACAAAAAATATATTAAAAGATCAGCAGTCTCTAAGAATAATAGACTGGATGCAGTCTGCTTCGGAGCCATCAATATCATTAAAATCAATCCAAATTTGACTTTAGGAGACGGAATTGAATTTTCTTATCTTCTCTCCTTACTTTGAGTGTCTTCATAATTTTTAAATTAACACTGATATTTGCAAAAATTACACTAGAAAAGTAAATACAATGAAAAAATAAAATAATTATCCACTTATCCATAAGGTGCTACATAAAACAGTGATGATAAAATAGTAAATATGTCACGATGCCTTATCCTGCAGGCTGTTCGTCCTCCTTTACGTTATTTAGCAGTGCTGTTCGGGCAACCAAATTTTACCTCTAAACAAAACAAGACAGCAGAAATATTTGTTCTCTTTGTCATCTCATCAACATCTTGTTTGCGCCACAGTGCCACTGCGTGCCAACTGGATTGGATTTTGACTTTATAAGGCGTGCAACTAGTGTTGATTGCTTACCCAACCAACATTTACTAGCTTTGGCGTGCACAGCTGCAAGACGAAGCCAGAATGTGAAATCATGCAGCAGACGCAAGGTTCGAACACGCATTTGTGGTTTTTCGTCAAAAATGTTGTGCAACTGTCGCCCCGGCAGGAACATGTGAGGTTGCTTAAAATAGAGAATATTTGGAGGAAAGGTTTTGGATAAGCTGCAAAATAAAATAAATCTTGGCAGAACATATTGGTTCGTTTTGTGCATAATTCTCCTTGTTTTAGGATTTTTCAAAATATTTTTTCCCAATAAAAATAAGCAGATGTGTCTTATATAGCATACGATAAATCATTTTTTTTAATTTAAATTTTATTCTTTACTAATGTGGGTTGAAATAATTCTTAAAATATACAAAAAATATATTCTTTTTAAAAAAATCATAACTTATTCGAGCACTGTTTTCTGCAAATAATGTTTTGTGATGGTGCACTTTAAAAAAAATACAATCTATAGAATAAATCTTACCCATCTGGCAGAAATTTCTGCTCATTTTGAGCGTTAGTTTCAAGATATTTTAACTTATTTTTCCAGTAAAATGAGAATTTTTGTACTTAAAATAGGCAAGATTGCCTTACCTAGCAGATGGTAGATTAGTTTGCTCATTTCAAGTATTTTTTTTTACTTTGGTCAAACGTGTGAGTGTGTATTATCACCTCCTATTTGAAAAAACTTCATTCATTCAAAAAAAACCTATTAATTTAAAGATTAAGCAAAAATACATAAACTTTTGTACAACCATCTATTTTTAAAATACTCGTAGCTTGCGAAACATGAGCCTCACCTAGAGGGAACTGACAAAATTGTCAGACATCTTGCTCATACGGGTATCCTAAAACCTCAAAAAGGCTGGGCAGATAAACAAGGAGTAAAATTATGCATTTTGATCATTTTAAGTTTCTGTAGATTGTAATCTAACTTGTGCTACAACATACAGCCACATCTAGTGGTCATTTAACACACAAAATGAGCAAAATTTTCTTGTATTGGCTAGAAAATACAGGTTTGTATATTTGTTGTATATTATTTTGTTAAAAAAAAAATGAATAGAATATTTGAAAACAAGAAAATTACTTTAATGAAATACTTAAAATGAGGGAGGAAAATGCATGCCGATGGAGTAAGAATTTGTTTTTTGATAATGTGATAGTTTACATATAGAATTAGGTATATGTTGATTGCGTATATTGTAAATGAAAGCTGACACAAAAAAACCCACAAAAACAATTAAAAAGAGACATCTTTAAAATGACGGAAATTGTGGAAATAACAGAAAGAAATTCCTTACTCATTGTCATTGATATACGTAAGGGGCTGTAGTAAATTCATAATCTCAAAGGTGACAACAACCAGGAAAAGTATGTGTGTGTCTGTGTGTGGAGTCAAACTTACATTTACAAGACGAGATCAAACAATATCCAACTATTCTCCTGTTCAAATTTAAATACAAAAAAACATTACTGGCGGAATACAAAGATGAAGAAAATGGGGTATGAGTGATACGAGAGATTGGGAATAGTGCGTCTACAACTATGGTTAATATTATTACTGATGTTGTTATTATCATTGGTGTATTTAATAGGGAAGATGAAGGGGTAGGGGAAATAAGCATCTGCTTCTCACTACCCCTTTTCGAACATATCATGTGACATTATTTTTGGGTTGAGTTATTGTTCTGTTTTTATTTTAATGTTAAAAATGTTCGAAATAAAGTTTTTCATTCATATATATATTTATAGTTGCTTGCATTCCTCCCTCTGACAGCACAATTGCAGCTCGGCAAGATCAAACTAGATGTAGAATGGGACTTCTTAAGCAGCGTTGTTTTTCCATGTCCCTCCTTTGCTGCTCTTTCAGTCAAGTGTTTGCAAGCTTTTGTGCTCTCACTTTTGGTGTGGTACACGGGGAGCAGCGTGCTTGGACAAGTATGAAGTGGCACGATGAAAAGCGAGTTTATGTTTCTTTATAAACTAGGTATCCACACACTTATAGAAATAAACCTGAGGCGGGTGCCGTGGTTCTCGCATTTTTGTCACAGCCCCCACCTCCATGTGATGCTGAGTTAGGCCTCCATAAATGGCAGAAATGGTCCTTGCCGCGGCTATAAAAGGACTTTGGCTTGAGTAGATGCTTTGCAAATTTACGACAGGGACGAACTAAACGGGGATTTTTGGGGCTAGCAAGGCTGCTAATAGGGGAAAATGAAAGGACAACTTAAGGAGAGGAGCTGCCCAGGCACATAGACGTCGCCTGCAGGGCTGTCTGTCATCAGCCTGTCAGCAGGGAAAAAAACGTAATAGATGTCAAATACGAGTCCTGTGCCAGGGAGTTTATTTAGCATGTACCGCCTCTTCACCCTGGAGAGGTTTTCACAACTTTATCTACTTAAAGCTAAGAAGGTCTTGAATTGAGTTCCGGAGCCATGGTCAAGGTTTATTTGCTGGGTGCTAAAAGCACTCAACCTTTATATCTTGGTTTTTAAAGAGGGAAGTCAGTCAAATGTAGATCTAAGCTCTTAAGCCTAAGCCTGAGTCCAAGCCCTACACGGATTTTGGCCCAGGTCGGGCCTTACATTTCATTCATTATGTTCTTGTCGGTCCGGGCTTTTCACCTGCATGCAATTTTTTTCTGTCTACCTCTCTCTCTCTTAAAGTGCCGCACTAGATTCTTAAGAGTTGTACGGCTGCTGTGTTTTATTAATTTTAAATCTGTCAAAATAACAGACGGCCTTAAAATGTTCCCGTCAACTAGGCCTGGGCCATAAAACGATGACATTAATAATGTCATATAATTAACGATAAAAAACAGAAGTACAGAAGTGCAGAAGTAAATGGAAGGAGACCAAGAGGAAGGCCGCGATTGACGTGGATGGATGGTGTTATGAGTGTACTGCAGGAAAGAGGTCTAAATCTAGTGGAAGCTAGAGCCCTTGTTGGTGATAGGAATGAGTGGAGTGGTGTTGTAAAAGGATAGTGGGATGTTTGGACTCGTTCTAAGGGATGGGCAGGGCACCTGTATGATGCGGCAGGGGTAAACCAGTGAAAGCTGTCGGGCCCTGCTGTTTAATAAAAGAGTGTGTTGTGTCACCCTGACCCGAGTGACATGGCTGCTTTCTTGTGTCCCGTTTCATCTGGAGAGACGAAAGCATGACCAACTTAGGTGCCGAGGTGCCTCACTTGTTTGGGTGTTTGGGCATTTGGTTTGGGCATGGTCATTGCTCCCCCCCCTTTTTTATTTTCTTTGTTATTGTATGTGTTTGTCTTGCTGTCGGTCACCCATCTTGAGGGATATGACCAAGGTAAATGGATAGATAGATAGATAGATGGATAGAAAAGTAGATAATTTAAAAAGTTATTACACCACCCCAACACTCGAAAAAATGTGGCGCTAATGCAATGAAAACGCAAGTTCCAGACCAACATTCACAAGAAGAACAAAGTGACCAGAACCAGCCAATCATTTCACAGAAATAACGGTAGAGCTGGTCACTGCTATTTATTTCCCCTTTTTTATTTTATTTGTTATTGTATGTGTTTGTCTTGCTGTCGGTCACCCCTCTTGAGGGATATGACCAAGGTAGATAGATAGATAGATAGATAAATGGATAGAAATGTGGATAATTAAAAAAGTTATTACACCACCCCAACACTGGAGAAAATGTGGCGCTAATGCAATGAAAACGCAAATTCCAGACCAACATTCACAAGAAGAACAAAGTGACCAGAACCAGCCAATCATTTTACAGAAATAACGGTAGAGCTGCTCACACAGAGTGAAAACGAAATGACTAAAAGATTGTCAGAATAAGTGATTAAGAGACAAAGGATAACACCCGTCATACCCACTCAAAACATGCTGGAATAGTCGTAGACAAAAGAGGCCCCCCACATTCAGTTTTTTAGAGGTATTTTGGCTACTTAGGAGTTTGAGAGAAAAAAGACTTTGTGGCGTTGTGCAATGCAAAATTTTCCAAAAACGTGCCAACACGACAAACTTATTCCACCATTTAAAACCATATTGCCTGCTAGAATACACTGAAGGAAAAACAACTTAGTCCCAAACAAGTGCTAGAAAACGTTCAACAAGCATGGGCCATTGAGTATCTTGCCCAAACAGAAACAAATGACTAGCGTTAACAAAACTAAATGTAAAATAGTCAAATACGTGCTAACTAGACTCTCTTTAAAGTGTGATCAAATCGAGATGTATTAAAATAAATTTTTAATCGAGATATGGGAAGGAGGAAATTGTACATTTGAAGCAATTTTGACACAAAAAATATTATAAAAAGTAAAAAAGTAGTAATCAAAAACATCCACTCATGACTGGTTCAAAATGCATTCTCTCTCCTGAAACTAAAGCCTGATCAATTCACCAGGGGAAAAAACATGATTCATCTTGCATGATGGAAACATCGTGGACCATTGTATCCGAGTAAGCGAAGCAATTCTTCTCGGTAAAAGTAAGAAGTACCGTGTTGTAAAACTGCTATAGGAAGTTCTTTTTTCCTAAAAACAATCAAAAGTTAAGTGGAACAGATTGAACTTAATAAAAAAAAAAATATATATATACAAATAAGTAATTATTTTTTGAGTACCATGCGTATGTGATATGACATAACCCCTTCTTGTGACTGTCTGCTATTATTTTTTACCTTGCTTGAAGTAAAGTCGTGTTACTTCCCAATGGAAAATCAGCCATGGTAACTGGTGTCATTTTGGCAAGTTAGTGTGTTTTGTCGATTGATTGATAGACGAGCTTCCCCAGCCAGTCTGTGCTCGTTCATACACTTGGTAACCTTTTGTAAATCAGGCCTTAAGTGAACTACGTCGGAGTGGTGCAAACATCCTGGGCCCAATGTGATTTGCAGTTTGTGAACACGGTATGTCAAACAGTGCCATATTTCACAATAACCATTGGCTGGAGCTTTTAGTCGCACTTCAAAACGCGTGGCGTAGCTTCTTTCTCATTGGGGGAAGGAAAAGTTACTGGAATTTTTGCCGACTAAGTGATATGTTAAATAACGGAGAAGTCGCTCACTGAGTAAACGGCGCAGGAGGAGGCTTGCCTGCTTTGCAGCTGTCACCACATTTCTCTAAAAGTAATCATTTGTAGACTCTATTCAGCAGGCCGGTTGGTGGGCCGAAAACTGCCGGTTGCTAAAATGTGTTTTAAAGCCCCAAAAAACGGATATGCGCCTGAAACGGTATTACCTAAGCTCCTTCACACCGGCCAACTAATCCATGTTTTCCCTTATGGGATTTATGAATGAAATGTAATTGTAACCTTCACTTGACATGTACGAGTACTTCAGAATTAGTCTGCTTTGGCTTCGAAATCCACCAAAATATAATTAAAGCACTACTTATGTATTAAATATCATTAAAGCACTACTTATGTTTGATGAGCTGTACGAAATTTTGAAGGTTTTTCCTCGTGGCTTCCATTTCCTAGCTTGTATAATCATGGCAGCCTCTGACAGCTCGTTCATGATGCGCGTGCAAGTACATGCATTTCTTAGTTGAGTTCAAATAAACTCTTCTTTTTTTAACGTTTTGAGGGTTTGGGTTGATGTTTTAACTTGACGAGACTTTTCTCGCTTTCACCATGTTCATGCTACACTGAAAAATATAAATACAATAAAGAACCTGCATGACGTCACTCAATGAGTAAAGTTAATGAGAAAAAATTTAGCTTTCTACTGTTTTAAGAACACCTCTACCTTTAACATTTATTTATTTACGATACCAAACTGTATGTAACATCCTACATGCCGACTTTTCTTGTGTAAATTTTGTGTAAATTATAACTATAACCTTATCTTCCTTGTTTTATAACCTTATCTTCTCTGTTCCTTTATCTTCTTGGGTTTTTTACCTCACTGTGAATGTGTGAAACTGGAGTGTCATGCCCAATTTCGTTGTCACAACATGTTAACCCATTTTGTAACAATGACAATAAAGGTATATTCTATTCTATTCTATTCTATTCTATTCTATTTATACCTGTTTCAGCTGGTTTCAATTTTGGGCTAATTTACTCACCAATTTGCCAGATCATACGGTCTAAAAAAATCATTAAGTGTATGCAAGACTCGTCCCTTATAGAAAATGATGATGCAGCTGTTGATGGGGAAAGTACCTGGTCGAAAAGAGGTTTAAACATTTTTTAAGTCACCATGATCTGTCAAAAAGACATCTTTATTAGGTTTAAAAGTGGAAAAAGTTGTAATTTGTGAGACAAATTGTACAGAACAACATCTGTTTATGGATTAAATCTAATCCCCTTCGAATGGGTTAACAGTAATGTATTCTTAGCCATCTATTGAGACCAAATCGTGTGTAAGACGGACCAGACGAGATGAAGATCAAAATTTGAATTTGTGCTGTGCTCTTTGGGCAAGACTTGAACTAATAAACTGTCTAGCCTTTAGCATTTCTGTCTTCCTGCTATTTGGGTGCGTGGTTAGATCAATACCAGGTGAAATAATTTCTGTTGGGACTTTAAATGATCTGACAGAGTTTTTAAATACTTGAATCTTTACTCATCTGTCCAATTATGTCCACTGCACCCCATGCAGAAAAATTGAAAATTATGTGTTTTGTTGAAAACACCAAGTGGACAGGAACAAGGAACCACAGAAAATAACAATGGCCACTGACTGTTTTTTTAGGAGTCATCAAACTTTTTGTAGCTGAGATGAGCTTCTTTTTTGTTACTAATCCACATAAAAGGCTACCAGTTTACGATGCATTTATAAAATAACATGTTTTTACTATATTGGTTACTATGTTATTAAACATTTATTACCTAGTTTGTATTACTATACGTAGGGTTAAAATAGACTTAGTGACTGAGTGATTTACATAAGCTAATTTTAATAAGATGTTTGGAAGAATTAATAATGTATTTAAAGACACTGATCATGCCAATGATTCATCATTGTCACGACCAGAACATCGGTGGACCCAAATAAGTAACATTTCACACAATGCTTTATTAAAGAATCGGGGAAGTCAGGGACAGGGGAAAAGACAGCGATCCGGTGCTCGCTGGACCGGTGGAACAGGAAGCCCCCGCAGCCGATGACAAATGCCGAGGAGGACAGGCGGGGCCGGAGAGCCGAGACAGGGTCGTGGACCGGACAAGTCGGTCAGCCGGGAGGGGAGAACGGAGCATGGTCGGGGATCGGAAGCAAGTCGGGCAGTCGGGACGGGAGACAGATCGTGATCGAAGATCGGAACAAGTCGGGCAGCCGGCACGAGCGGGAAGCCAGGGATTGGGGATCGATACAGTAAACTGAATCAGGTTGGATACGGGCAGCCGGGACAGGAGAACGGAGCTTGGATTGGGTATCGATACAGAAAAAAGATCGGGATCAAAACGGAATTCAGAGTCAAAAGTGCTTGCCTTGCATGCGCTGAGGTTTGCTGACAGACTGACAAGGAGTGAACAAGAATGACGTGTTTGAATAGGAGGAGAACTAATTAGGGAACGCGTAGGTGAGGGCAATTGGTAAATCATGACAATCATGCCAGTTAGAAATCAAATTTCCTAAAAAATAACAATGAACCATCATTGGTGGGGCTACCTTGTCCCCACAGGCATCATGTTGGTGACCTCTGCTATGTAATTTATGTTTCTGAGTACACCCCATTGCATGCGCTTTGAGGTATTTTTAATTAGTCAGGTTTTGGCAGGATTGTCAACATTCTCCTCTGTGGTCCGTCAATCCCAGAAGACATTCATTTCTGCTTTAAGGGGAATTGAAGAGTTACAGTCATCTGTTTGGAGTTTTGGAGTCCAAATGAAATGGTTTTAGTGGCAACTTGATTGAATAAATACCTTTCGGGCATTGGGGCATAGGAAGTGATACACTTCTGTAGTATCCATCCATTATCTGAACCGCTTATCCACAGTAGGGTCGCGGGGGTGTTGGAGCCCATCCCAGTCATCTTCGGGCAGTGGGCAGGGGACGAGGAGAAATCAAACTTGAAACAGGTAGCCAGTCTTTTATCCATGTTCCTATTGTTTATTTTTTATTTTTTGGACAGAGTCTGATCAAATATTTAGTTTGCAGTCTTTACTTGAACAATGTTGCAAGAAAGATTAAATCATTAAATCTGCATTCCTCTCAAGGGTCTGGCAAACATCACTAAATTGTTTGCATCTCGACGGCGTTGCTTCATACGTTAATGATTCCACACTGAGCACTTTCAAAGCCCGTCATGGAAGTGAGATCAATGAGCAAAATAGAGGCCAGACGTTGAGCAAAGCGAATGGAGAGAGGGTCTATGACACAAGCGAAATGACTTCACCATTGAAGTATTTGACACCCCTTTCTCCCTCTTCTCCCAAGCAACAACACCCGTGCCTCATCCCGTTTGCATGGTGAGTGGAAACAGTTTAAGACTTTAATTAACGCTAGAGAAAGAACAGAGGTGAAGGAATCTGAATTGACAAGTCATGCATGATTGTGGTAATAATCAACGGCTGCGTGATGATTGGCCGGGGATGGGGGGCTTAACTGAAAGATTGTGTTTCTCTTTAACCATTTTTGTGGAACTCAAACATGCATCTTTTGGAAGTATCTACCAAGAAAATAGGTGTGAGGATTAAAATACAGATGATTAAATCTGAATTATGAGAGGTATGGCCTGCATTTAGATTATCAGGAGTGTAGTATTTGAAGAATCAAAATCCTGTCATATTTGTCATTCGTGTATGTTATATTTATGGGATCCGTGAACCTTGAATGTGAACTATATGTTATATTTATCTCGACTGGAACTCAAAGACATTGGGGGGACATAGGCTCCAACGATGGTTTTCTACTTCTAAGATTTAATCATCTTAACGTTTATTCTTTCTTGTATTAAAGCTATATTATGTTGTTCCTTGAAAAAAACATAAGAAAATTCATTCTCAAAATGAGTAAGCTTGTCCTACTTAGCACATGCTAGATTTATTAATCCTTTTTAGTAATATTTTCTATCTTGATTAGAAAAGAATATCAAAACAGCCAAAACGATCTACGATCTATCAGATAGAACAATTCCTATTTTGGTTATACATGTTCTTATTTTGGGCAGCACGGCAGCGCAGTGGTTAGCGCTTGTGCGGCACAGTTCATGTCATGGGAACCTGTCGTGGGTTCAAATCCAGCTCCAGACTTCCTGTGCGGAGTTTGTATGTTCTCCCCGTGCTTGCGTGGGTTTCCTCCGGGCACTCCGGTTTCCTCCCACGTTCCAAAAACATGCATTTCAGGTGAATTGGCCGGTCCAAATTGTCCCTAGGTGTGAATGAGCGAATGAGTTGTCTGTACCCGTGTGCCCTGCGATTGGCTGGCAACCAGTTCAGGGTGTCCCCTGCCCACTGCCTAGAGATGGCTGGGATGGGCTCCAGCCCCCCCGCGACCCTAATGAGGATAAGCGGTACGGCTAATGAGATGAGATAAGATGAGATGTTCTTATTTTATCTAAACAACAGCAACAAAAATCCTGTTTTCTGGCAATGTGGAGGTTTATTTTTATTTTTGCAGTGTAAGCATTTCCTTTAAAGGAGGAATTAAATATGTAAATAAATCATTTAAATTGCAAACATTTTATATGCAATTTATATGTATATTTGTATATGTTTATGTATGTGAAACACAACCCAAAATTTCACAGATCAGGTTTACGACCATGCAAAAGAATATGAATTTGGTACAAGAATGCTAGGTTTTCCACATCGTGTCTGTGAAAAAAAACTCTCAGCTTCAACTGTCACTCTGTAAACTGTATATCAGGTTACTCCAACATGGTGCCTGCATGCACCAGGTAGCCCCTTTAGAACACCTAAGTAGCCCACGAACAGGTTTTGGAAACAGCTCAGAAGTGATGGGTCAATGTGATTTTCCAGGAAATTGTATTTCTAGATGGCATGATATTTTAATGGTTGACTCACCCTAATTTAACTCCTAATAATCGCAGCCTGGTAAAAACACAGTAACCACATAATAATAACACGTTAAGATGTGATATTAGAAATGCATATCAAACTTGTAGCCTTTAATGACAATCAGTAACCAAAAGTACCGGTAGTTTTCAGCTTCAACGAGGTTGGTGACCCTTGCTGTATATTAATTGAATTATTTGGAAAAAAACAAATTAACCAAAAATATAAAAACATATATGCCATGAAGGATCCGCCCCATCCTTTCATGTTCTAAATGCGTGGCAGTAACTACGTACAGTTTTTCATAAGAACCCTGCCCTTATCAGTTATCACCAAAGCACCTGTTTTACCTTTTTTTTCCCCTCTCACCATTTTTGCCTCAGAATTTTGCATTTTATCACTCGTAATGAATTAGGTATGGAAGACAAATGGTGTTTTGCATGCTTGCATGATAAAGAAAACGTGTGCAGCCTTAGAAAGATAAGAGGCTGATGGATTGCAATTCCGCTTTGGCAAAGTCGACAAAGTAAGGATCCTCAGTACTCATGCCTCCGGAGACCTAAACAAAACCACTGATAAGTCCACTGTGATCTATTCTATACTAAAGGGAGTCCTGCCTTTTGATAGCAGTAATCAATTTGAGGTCATTTCTATGTTTACATATTCCATTCTGTCATTTTTAAATCTTGGGATTAAGTCAACTAAAACCGCATTTATGGTTCTCACAGGACCCTAATTCAGTCTCTTGTGTGTATGTGTCATGGACAAAACTTGAAATCGGATATTGTCTATTGCTATGGTAAATCAAAACCAGCTATGAATTAGAAAGCAGCAATGTCAATGAGAAGGTTTAGATGCAGGCAATAATCGGAATTGAATGGACTATTGACAGTATTCCAATTGAAGTTTTAGTCCGACCAAGTATCCTAATTGCAATGGTTATTTTAAACCTTTTGTTTGTGATTGCTTGTGCATTTATACGTATTCAGGTAATCTGGTTTATTGTGCGTACAGACAGTTTCCCTCTTCCGGGATATTTTTATGACGAAAACCACAGTAGGATTTGCCCACCCCCCTGATGGGTTTGCTCATGGACAGCATGTACAAGGGGTCATTCGTTTGACACTAGCTATGTAAACATTCTTTTGGGTTGATCCAATCAGAGTGAAACAAAAGGCAGTTCTGTGATTAGTTTGAGTGTCCTGGCGCTATGATTGTATTGCAGGACCTCAACAATCTGTGAGAAAATCGGCAGAATTCTGTGACGCAACGACGCAAAAGTCGAAGAGTTATATTGGACGGGAACACTGTATTGTCCATTGTGAGTCTTAATAAAAACCGGCTGATCTTTTGAAAGGCTGCGATGCCATTAAAATGTGCCATTTGAAAAATGTAGTAGAACAAATAATCATTCAACAATCCACCTCATTAGTTTAAGGCATGGGTGACACATGGAGTCAAGTTCTCTTCACTGCAAATCAGATAAACTCAGCAATAAGTAGGATCTGCCAAGCATAGATCTTAACTGAGGTCTAAAAAAAATCTGGAACAGTTCCACAAGTAGGAAACAGTAAAGGTGCATGGCAGAATGGATTACTGTCAACTTTTGAAGTGACCATTCAAAAAATTGGGGCGTGCCGGCCTCAATTTCTGGACAGTAACATCCAAATAGAAGGGTTGAAGGTCAAAAAATGACTCTTATCTTCAAGTGCTTTAACCTTAAATGTTACTATTGAGGTATTGACAAGGTCATGTTTGGAGGTTAAAAGTTTCTTGTCTCTCAAAAAAATTATTACCTGAGTTGGAACAAGTAGTTCTTAGCGAGCCATTCTTGACCTTAAACCGTTGAATTCCATGACTGTGGTAAATCCTCTTAAACCGGGTCAGTCAGGGTCTCTCGCTGTTTTTTCAATGTTGGCTGTCAAGTGTGCCGTCATTATTGATGATCCACACCTGGAACTAAAAAAAAAAACCCATCTGACTTTGATGCTGTAACTTAGCGCCGGGTTCTTTACTTGGGTCTTACTTTACAGTGGAAAATTTAAAAATGTTGCATTTGTTGAGTAGACTTCAGATGGTGCTTGTTGTGAAAAGTTTAATAACCACTCATTTTTATTGTGAGAATAGCCAGCGATAGCAAATATTAGTGGTTTGTTCAAAGGGAAGTCCCCACAAAAGTTCTTCAAACAAATGGTGGCTGTTTGTGTATGCAGCTGTTGTCTGTCTGTTGTTTCCCCATTGAACCCTTCACCCCACGACCACCATTAGAACGTATGTGTTATTTTTTTTCCTATTAAACTAGCTACAAACATTGTGTGCTTGCATGCTTGTGTACTAGTGGCAGATATTCGTCTTTATTATGAATTAGCGTAAATCCCAAAAGGCTATTGTAGTCACATAGACCAGGATTAGTAAATTATACTCACCCCCAAAATAGTTCGTCTTCATTACTAAGGCAGTTCAAACCATAACTATACTGCAAACAAACCCAGGGCATGATCATATCCTGTAACTTATTTTACATTATTGAATTAAACGGAAATGGTCTAATTGTCTACAAGCATACAGTACTTGACTTGATTAGCGTTTTAAGATAATGCCTTTTGTCAGTAGCCTAGATGGTAAGGCGCCCGCTTTGAGACTGGGAGGTCAGTGGTTCGCGCCCCGGCTGAGTCATTCCTAAGACTTAAAAAGTGGTCGGCGGCGCCCTCTGTTGGCTGCGGCTGCATCGGCTCGCTACAACGGGTCAGGTGCAATCGACATTTCGTTCTGTGTACATTGTTACACAGAATGACAATACAAGGAAATTATTATTATTATTATTATAATACTTTCTATTTACCCTGGTTCCAACTGGTTTCATTTCAGGTGTGTAAGTAGTGCATAGGTATGTCTCTAAGATGCAAGTCTGCTCTTGGTCGACGTCTTATACATTTTCGTCTGCTTTTGGTTTGCATCACGGCACCATGAAAATGTCAATTCAATATGTTATCGTCTGAACAAATGTCTACTCTCTTCATTCAGTTCAGAATCTCTTGTGCTTCGTAAAGACTTTGTCTTCTGTGATACAATACTGTATTTTATGTACTGTAATTATTCACCATTGGTCCCAAGACTTGCAGTGATGCTAAAGGGAGAAGCAACAAAATGATGAACACAGAAACAAAGCTAAGAATGATCAAATATGGAAAAGGATCACAATTGGCTACCTGTTTAAATCCAGGCTCAAAACACACTTCTATTCTATAGCTTATGAATGACCTGTATTTCATATTGACAATATCTGTGTATTATTTGTTAGTGCAACATCCATTGCAGCCTGGTCATCCTGGAAGGGGAATTACTTCATGTGCGGTCCCTTCTCAAAATTTTTACATTTTCCTCATGTTGAGGTTTTTGAGTTTTTCCCTGCCCTCATGTAGGTTTTAGATCAGGGGATGATGTGAAATTAGTCTGTGGTTTGCAATAATCTGTGGTCTGTGCAGCCCTTTGAGTCTCCTTGTGATCAAGGGCAATACAAACAAGCATGACTTGACCTTTCGCTAACATTATCAAAAATAAGGAGATGAGAAATAAAATCTCTTTAGCAAGGAAATCTTCTAAGGGCATGACAATCATTGCGAGTGGAAGTTATAAAACCAGTTTTTATTTCAATCTATTGCCTTTATCCCCTCCACACCCACCGACTAACTCCCCTGTACCGAGATGGTACAGTGTAACCTCACTAGAGCTTAGTGAGGTCACACCAAAGGTAAATATAATTATTGTTAATGTTAATTATTATTGTTAAGGTTACTTAAATGCATTTCATATTTACAGTACAGTACGTACTTACTAAAGGTGCTGTATCTAATTCAAAAAGGGATGCTTTTCCCATTATTGGTCATCATCGACACAGTACAACCCGTTTAATCTAGGGGAACAAACCCCTATCAAGAAAAAATACCCTGGAGAGAGATGGGTGCCTCCTGGTTGTACTTGCCCAAGACACACTACAGTAAGTGGTGCGCCGATGACCCAGGTGGTTAAGGGGTCTGTGAACCATTATACACTATTTTGCTATTTGATGTTTTTATTTTGGGTACCAAGTGTTCTGAGTTAATTACCATAGGTTTCTATTCCCTGGTGTCCTGCAATTTCACTTTGCTTTCCCAAAATTAAGAACATATGACCTAAATTTATAAATAGTATTCACTTGATTCCAAAGCAGTACCCAAGGAGTTTAACGGTTTTACATTTAACCCTCCAAAAATATGTGAGGTTTAACAGCCTAATTACTAAGCTGACACATTTACTCGTCTGCCATTTGAACTGATTCCCTGAAAATGCATTGCAACTCTCAGCATGCATCGATATATGCATTCTTCTGTTTTTTTGGGCAAGGCTTATTCGTTTGCGTATGGCCGCAGCATCCCGCAGCAAACTAGCTAGCCAAACAAGCGGGGGACGTCACCGGCCAAAGATTTTATGACGGTGCGGTGAGAGGATGGTGTTTGCACGTTGCCGCGGTGATCTGCCTGAGTGATGAAGCGGGGGGGGGGGGGGGGGGGAATATGGCACTCGTGTACTGGAAATGACTTTTGTAGATAGTAATGCAGTTGGCTGGCAGGTGACTTTGGAGAATGTCGGCCAAAAATGACTTGTTTTTTTTTAATGAACCCACCTTTAGAAGTTAAGAGGAAAATAAGAGACTGAACTCAGTTATGGGTAGTTTCCCTTTCACCGAATATTTTCCTGTTAGGGCTACATAACTTTCCTTCTCAGTGTCAGTTTCTTACAGAAAAAATGTGACAATTAAAAAAGTGTCTAAATGTAACAATTTATTGATTTCCAGAAAGCCACTATCAAATACCCCTTCTAGATTCTTTATAAATCAAAAGTCAGAAAATAAATAATAACACTTTAAATCTTTTAATGCCATAACTTATAAATTTGTTTTCAGAAGCAGTGTCCCTGAGTGCCAAAACGTAAAAATATGTTTTTAGTTATTCTTTTTAAAAAGGGTTTGTCGCTGCTCATCGGGAGGTATCAACCCTCTGGGAATGATTACAGTATGATAAATCACCATTAGATCAAAAGAGTGGCTTTGAGCAGAATTTTGTCCACACTCTGAGAAAACCCAAATTCCCTAGTGTTGCTTCCTTTTTCCGGCGAATGAGTGTGTTTACGTGTCCCCATATGCAGAGTAGGCTTAATGAAGCTGTGTGGGGAAAGTAGCAAATATATGGATGAATAGTAATAGGCAGTTAGCTCCTCAACAGAGTTTAGTTCTTTCAAAAAAGATGACCAAAACCCATCATCATCGTCTGGTCAGAGAAGGATGACGATTTGTGCAGTTGCCCGAAGGAACGCAATATCCATGGTGACCGAAAGTTCATGCATCGTTCATGCATGCATTTCTGAATTTTATAAGGAATAAACTTAGGGTCTTGATAGAACATATTCTTACTGCAAATTCATACAGGGGGAATGTAGTAATGTATGCTTTCTAAATAAATTCTTCTGGAGGAATTAACCTTCAGGGTCAGCTCCCATCACCGCAGCTGCGAGCCACAAGTAATTGCAAGCAGTTGTGTCGGTGTGCATGCCGTATGCAGGTCGTATTGCTGAGTCGGCGGCTTTTTGAGACCTTCGCCCCACACCCTCTTTTCATCCAGGCCTCTTTGAGCTGAAATAGCATCAGGAGACTAACAGCAAATATCCTTTTAAAGGTATTCCCAAACAGATTTTTTTTAATCAAGCCTCAGAACGCGTGTTCCTACCCACAATTATGCAAAAATGTTGCAAAATTTTCCTTGCTCTGAGGGACTCAAGAAATTTGGTCTAAAAGATCACCGATCTGTTTATTCACTTTCGAAATGGTAAATCCCGTTACCACAACATGTAAGGCAGCTCTAAATTGTTGTAAACAGCGATTGCAGAGTGCTCATTTCTCCTTGGAGGAATTGGAACTTTGCTTACGCTGTCGTTGGGGGTCTTTTGACTGTTTTTTCAGAGTTACCAGTTTACCTGCCGCTGTTACAAGCGTGCGATCTTTGTATGCCTTCTCCTCCTTTTAGGTAAGTGGCTGTGGCTTTTCTTTTGTGATTTTCACTGCATGTGTCGTGGTTGGTATGAGTTTGTCTGGCTATCAAGCCTTAAGTGTAGTGACTACTGAGGGCTTTCCTGTTTTGTTTGCTTCCAGTTGGCGCTTGTTGGCTTCCCACTATGTGTTGGTTGGCCGGCTAGCCTGGCGTTAGCGCTGGTTTTGTTGTGTCCCTTGGTTTATTCCTGGCTAACTTTGCGTTTATCGCCATAGCCATAGCCCTTGCCATTTTTCATTTTTGGTTCCCGGTTAGGCTGGCTGTTCTTTGTGTTTTTGGCCGGCTAGCCTCGCAAGCTGCATCTAGTGATTGGTCAAAATGAAGCGCTGCTTCGAAGTTTGTGCCGAGTAAGAGTGGGCGTGGAAAATGAAGCCCCGCTCGAAGCATGTGTCGGTGACGTAACACCACGTGACTGGAAAAATGAAACCTTGTTTTTGCTCCAGCCCGTCGAGCGGATTTGGTCATGTGACCAGGCCTGACCCATCGATAGCGCTTGCTGTCGTGTTACTCAGGTAGGGAAAGGCCTTGAATCCAGTACAAACGCGCTGTGACTAGAGATGGAAATCCCAGTTCTTTTTAGAGAAGTGGCTCATTCAGCTTGGCTCACCACAAAGACCCTGCTCTTCGAGCTTCCAAACAGATTTTGTGATGCTTTATCCATATAATTACTAATAATTGTGTGACATCATGCGTGAAATGACTTTGAAGAAGACAAGAAATAAAGCAAAAAAGAGACAAAAAGAAAAAAAGAACAATAACCCAAAAATAAACTCAAGAGAGAAAAATAATAAAAAAAAGAAAAAAAAGAAAACGGGATGAAATGAAATGATCTGAAATGATCTGCATTTATATAGCGCTTTTCAAGTCAATGACTTCCCAAAGCGCTTTACATTGTGCTTCACATTTCCCAATAGCGGCCGTGATCTGTGCAGCCATGTAAGGCGCTAACCTGCTTATTGGGGGTAATTGGGGGTTCAATGTCTTACCCAAGGACACTTCGACATGTAACACGGACAAGCCGGGATTCGAACTGGGATCCCTTAATCCTAAAACGATCGCTCTACCTCCTGAGCTACTGCCGCCGGGAGAAAAAAGATTAAATAAACCAGCTTTCAACTAATTTACTATTTGAACTTTTTTACACGAGGCAACTTTAGTCAAGCAACTCAGTCTTTGAAATACACACGACACATCCAACATAAATACAGGGCGAGTGAACATTACTGGTCATTTTCTGCAAAGTTACAACCTGACGTAAAATGTGGTTCTTTTGCTCTGGAACTTTGAATTAGTTGCCAACTCAACATCTAAGAAAACTGTGATTTATTAGTACAGAGCGAAAATTATTGGATTGTTTTCACACTATTGTTGTTCTACCTTAAGTCAGCCAGTTTTTCTACTTGAAAACCTCTCAGTGTTTTAGAAAAGGCTCTTATGAGTTATGTTCAACGTTAAAGCTTTAAAACTTTAACTTTAAAGACCTCCATGCCTAGCAGATTCTATTTTAAGAACTTAAACTCATAAAATAAAGCTATAATAAAAGTTTAAAACTCGAGTTAAAGCATTAAAGCTGGTTCAATGTCAGTTTGAGAAGGTTTAAAGTTTTAATTCGAATAAGAAGTTTTAACAATTTAATAAAGTAAAGCTTCAATGCAGCCTCATTGCTGGAGTTAAAGCTTTAACCTTGTACCCGAGTTGTAGAATGTTTAAAGCTTGAAGCTTTAAGTCAAAATTAAACATTAAAATGATCATAAGATAAAAAATAAGGCTTTAATGCCACTTTAACACTTGAGTTAAAGCTTAACAGCTGCTTCAACACGAGTTAGAGAAGGTTTAAAGCTTTAACTAAAATTGGAAATTTAAGATTGTTTAAAGCTTAAACTTCAAAATATTTTAAAGCAATAAAACTAAAGTTTCAAAGCTTGACAAACACAAAATTTACATTTTAGATGATTAAAGGCTTTAACTCAAAAAATAAAGCTTTAATGCAGCTTTAACACTTGAGATAAAGCTGCCACAATACGAGTTAGAGAATGTTTAAAACTCTAACTCGAAATTAAAATGTAAAATAATTTAAAGATTTTATTCAATGATTCATCAATCTTTGGGCGGAAGACGTAAGGCAGCAGTCTGGCGTGGAACGACAGGAAGCCAGAGGCCGACAAGCTTGATACCTGATTGATTGCATGAGCGGATATCGGACAGATGGGGTCGACACCGGACAGGACGGGACAGACAGGGTTGATATCAGGCACTGGAGACTGGATTCCAATAACAAGCAGGACGAGATAGACGGAAACGATAACTAACACTGGAGATTGATAAACAGAACAAAATAGCCGGGAACGAAACTAGAGATCGATATTAAACAGGACAAAATAGACGGGAACGATACCGCACAGGAAACACAAGCAGGAAACCAGCCAGAGTCAAAACACACGTCTTGCGGGTGCAGAGGTTTGTTGACGGACTGACAAAGGGTGAATGACAACACTGAGCTTAAATAGGAGGGAAGCCAATCAGTCAACGAGCCACAGCTGGCTCCAAACAGGCGGGGCCAATTGGGCGCCATAGGCAACCGTGACAGGGGATGCGCCAAGTGACGACTCTGTTGTAGGATAATGCCTCAAGATTAACTTCATTACAATATTAATGAATTACAGTATGCTTCATTTCTTTGACAAAGTCAAACATATACAATTTTAAAAAATCCATTGCATTATACGACTTATCACAGAAAATTGAGTATTTTGGCAATGAATGTCCTTGATTTGATTTTAACGACGTTTTCCTTCACCGTCTTAGTGAAGAGAGGCAGATCATTAATTTTCTGCATTACCTCACTTGAAGTCTGCAAATAGGTGTTTTGATACTTTGATGAATGACTTCATCATGTAGTCCCCTTATGTGGATATTTTCCCTAGCATAATTATCTCCTGAGTTGCAACAAAACTCGTGGCATTAGTGTAGTTTGGAGATGTAATCCACTTTTCAAATGTATTTTTGCACTCCTCTAATTTTTCTCTCACTTCCAACTGGGTACTTTGCCGCAAATGTAGCATGGTTTCCCTGGAAAATTCTTTCCACCTTACTCTTTTTGATTTTTCAAACTACTCTCTACAGAGGAAACATTCTGGCAATCCTTCTGCATTGGCAATGAATGCAAATGATATGGTCTGAGAAATGTTGCATCCTCTTTTCTCATCAGTTTTATTCCTTTTTATACGTTTTGGGTTCGTTGCCGATTTGTTGAAAACAGCCTCCTGCGTTGTTCGTGACGTTTCTGCTCTAAAAGTGACAGAGCTTGGGCCACATTCTCATGGAACAGTGGAGAGAGAGAATAAACGAAGGAGCAATGCAGCAGAGTTTAGCTTGATTGCCTGTGAATTGGTTGAAATATAATCTCTATTTCACACTTTCTTACAGCAATGGAAATGTTTATCCTCCTACAGAAACCATATTTAAATAAAAGTATATATATTTTTTCAATGTGTTACCATTTTTTGAAAAGTGCCAGGGAGCCGGTCAGCAGCGCCAAAGAGCCGCATGCGGCTCCTGAGCCGCTCTTTGTCGACCCCGAGTTAAAACTTAAAGCTGCTTCTACAAGAGTTGGAGAATGTTTGAAGCCTAAAGCTTAGATATAATTTAAGATGAGTTAAATCTTTGAAGCTCTAATATTGCAATATAAACGGGTATGAATTAAGATGACGAGTATTTGCAATTAACAGACAGATTGGCTTCCCTTCTATTTAAGCTCAGTGCTCTTACTCATCCTTTGTCAGTCCGTCATCAAACCTCTGTCGGGTTGTCCTGCTTGCGTATCCTGTCCGGTATTGTCCCCGTCTATTTTGTCCTGTTTCATATCGATCTCCAGTTTCATTCCCATCTAGTTTGTCCTGTTTAATTTCAATATCCAGTTTTGATATCTATCCTGCCTGTCCCGTCCTGTCCGGTATCGCCCCTATCCGTCCGATATCTGCTCGGGCAACTGGTATCGATCTCGTCTGCCTCTGGCTTCCTGTCATTCCACGCCAGACCACTGCCTTACGTCTTCCGCCCAACGATCGCAGAATCACTGGCGTTTGGGTTAACGTGCATGACCTCCCCATTTCCCGTAAAATGAAAGCTCATGTGAGAAACGTCACGCATTTGGGCTCTCCTCCTGTATGGTTCTTGACAATACGAACCTTCTATTCCAATAAATGTAAATAAAAACCCATATATCATCCTTCTCTTCCCATACAAGACATGAGCGAAACATGTACTTCTATTTTTCCATTGCAGTTCAGCAATAGTATATTTTTGCCTGACAGATTTACGCCATCCTACGTTTTAGGAACTGTCCTCGCGTGTTTACCGTCCCAGATCACATCCAGTCGACCAGTTAGAGAGCTGTCAAAAGGATCCTGCTGTCTGCTTTTGACATTTCTCCTCGTCCCCTCTGTTGCCATCTAAACCTATACCAGGAAAGAAAGCACAGTTTAAAAAAAAATAAAAACTTGCATTCTAAAGGCAGTGACGATTCCCGCCAAAAAAGAAAAAAAAATGGAAGGCACACAGGAGTCCACTGCATAGTTTCTCCAATGCAAACCAGATGTCAGGCGCTAATGCATGGCAGAATTTTTTTTTAACTCGAAGGAATACAAATGTAGGCCAAAAATGTAGTCAGTGTAAAAATAAAATTACGCTCATTCCACAGATCTCAGTACTTCCTTCATGGTGGTTATACAGGAACCGTATGATTTAGAGGCACTGCATTCTTTTTCATTTTCATTTCTACTCCCATCAGATGTCAGTTTAAGATTAAGAGCCACCTTTGGGCAAAGAACTTCCTAAAATTTTACTGGAATAGCTATATCTATAAAAGTTAGTCACTTGCAATAGCAGGGGTCACCAAAGTGGTGCCTATGGGCACCGGATAACCCCCTAAAACACCCGTATCCCGTGAACTAGTTCTAAAAATAGCTTTCTAGTGATGGGTCATTGTGATTTTCCAGAATATTTGATTTCTAGTTTCTTTAAATCCATGGTTAATTCTTCCCAAATTTGTTTTAATATTAGCTTTTGATTAATATATGTAAATCACACAGTCCTTTTATGGTTGACTAGGTCGATTCAAACCCTATTTTCGATAATTACAACCTGGTAACAACATAACATATTAACAGCATAGTATTAACATCATGGTTCACAGATCCATTAACTGCCTGGGTCGTCAAGGCACCACTGAGCAACTCTGGAAAGCTTTCTCCACTGCTGACGGTTCCTGGCCTTTTTTGGGTTTTTTGCAAAGTTGCCAGTTCTTTTTCGGTCTTCTACTCCTCCTGCCCCCTAGACCGATCCCTGGAGAATAATCTAGGCCAGTCCTGATGATCTTGTAACGAGTTTCTATCTGCGCAAAATTGACAACATTTTTTTGTAGGTACCGATGCGCCCTCTGATGGTGTTGCGCTCCGTTTTGTTTGTCATGGGCTATGTAGCTAATGCCTACTATGTTATTTTAGAAATCCCTACAAAAATAGTAGCTCTTTGCACTAATCAGCAACAATAAAAAAAGAAGCTCTCAGCTTCAAAAGGGTTGGTGAGCACTGTTCTACACCATTTTTAAGACGTGATAAGTAGAGTTGACATTTCAAGGGGCTATTTGGGTATCTGACATGTTCAAACCAGGGAAAACAGAAGAAACTTTCTTATGGTCAGAGAAATTAGCTAGATTAGTGTGATATCTGCTGAGTTATGCATTATATCTTGAATAGCCATATCTATATAAGTTTGGTACCTTTTATACAATTCAAATATGAGAGATAAGCAGAGCTCATGGGATTAGTTTTTTGTTTTCAATACATATATATATATATATATATATTTTTTTTTTTTTTAAATATTCGCCCTTTTTATATACTCTCAGTGTTTATGCTCAGTACACACTGTCTGACATGCTTAGGACATCCAAAATATATGAGAAACTAAATTTGCTCTGGTTAGAGACGTTTGATTGTGTTTCATTTCAAGTCATTATTGCTTCTCTTGTACATTTCTGAAAGGTTGTTGTGTGATACAAATGTGCAATAAAGATCACACATGCAAGATTAGTGGGTATTAGGTATTACTCATCAATTCATTAGGAGAAAATTACAAAGATCACTCTGGCACTGTACATCCACAGGTGGTATTTTTTACCCCCCTCTGTTTACGACGTCAACACTCAGCCACTTCTGCTCACTTCTCGTTTTTTTTTTCACAACTGTGATGTTTCTGATGCTCACATTTGCTTCTAAAGTCTAGAGAAAAAGCTACATGTTAGCCCAAGGCTAACCTAAAGCATGTGAGCTTGCTTTAAAGCTAACACACAAGCAACTCAACGATTTAACTGCTATGAATATTCCTGATTTTTTTTTTTTATGAAACATTTTGTTTCAAACATACATTGTATCTTGTTAAAGTGCTAAATGAAGACAGCATGGGAATTTATCAAGCCTGTTCAAGTCATGTTTTAAATATCTTTTTCCCCCAGGTAGCTTTTTAAAAGTCCTTATATTACGCTTCTGACAAATTCTTCATCTTTATTTGGCCTCAACTTGCCTGAAAACTACACACTCCGCTTCATTCCCTCTATCCTAGTCAAAACACTCCCGGAGAGTCACAAAAAAATTTGCCCCCAAGCCTCACTTTCTCCATTCACCATGAAATTTGGTGGACGTTCCCGTCATAATAGTACCCCGGCATGAAATTGAACACAAAATTGGCTATTGTGGTTCGAAACTGCTCTTTTTTGGTGAAATCTACAACTGACATAATTCTACGAGAAACTTGAATACTATGATTCCCAAACAGAGTTAGGTATCCATTTTTTTCTGAGGGGAGCAACATTTACCTCTGCGAATGTGGTATAGCGTCATAATTTTACCAATCGTTCAAGGTGTTTTTGGGTTTGTATGGGTTCTTGAAATCCTTGAAAATACTTGAATATAAATGTTGTGTTTTCAAGGTCAGGGAAATGCTTGAACTTTGGGTAAAGTGCTTAAAAATGCTTGAAATTGTTGCCATTGCCATGTTTCTTGTCCACACAAAATAAAGTAAATAAATAAAATAAAATAAAGTAAAGTAAAAAAGACGCCGACACTTCTGTAAAGCTCTATAAGAGCACAATTTTCGAACAGACAGGGCACAGAAATGGAGCCTACTTTTGGAGCGAGACCACCCAAGAACAGTACATCGTTGATTTTAGTGAGTGATTCAAATAATTTAAAAGTTAGATGCTAAGACAACATCTTTTTTTGTAATGACTGATCGGATCACCGGCAAACGGCATGTATACGAGATTATTTGTTTGTCATTTGTCATGTAAACAAATCATGCTGACTGCACCAATGATGGCCCTGAATTCAGAAGGCAGTTCTGAGATTTGTTTGACTCTTAATGTGATGCAGAACCTCTGAAATGTACACAAAAATACGTAGAACTAATTATTCGAAAAAAATATGTGAGGCACTAAATGTCTGAAAGTCGAATGCGGTATTGCAAGGGAAGACTGTCGTTGCACAAGCATCTAGCTGTCATCCCACGTATTTTCTTTCCATTAGCAGCTAAACGTCCAGTTGTAACGACCGGTGACCATCAAAATCGAAACAGATTGATGATTGATCTCCCCCTCATGAATAATTTCTCCGCCGTCTCCTGATACTTCAGTGAGTTGTCAAATAAAGAAGATGATGGACTGAGCAGAAGGCCTACAACAAAACTACATTTGACTAATTTTCATCTGTTGGTTGTGACCTGACAAGCTTGTGGCATATATTCCTTGAAGCCATTTGTCATGCTTAGGAGAAACACTGCGGTCCTTCATCCTGGAAAACTGGGCCTTTATCTTCCAAAAAGAATAATACACACGTAGTCCCTCAGACAGTGAGTCATAAACACACGTTCTGAACCATTAACGTCTTTTGCTGCCATTCGGGTGCTTGACTTTTCCCATTTGTCACTGCATGGAACGCCTCCATGCTCATTGAGGAATAAGTATTGCAATTTCTACCAGTAAGCAACGCGTAAACCTTCCAACATGTGGGGGGTTTCTTTCTTGGTATCTTGACCAAAGCCTTCAAATAATATAGTCCGATGTCCAGATCTGAACTTTTTACCTAGCCAAAGGAGCTTGACTGTGCTCTGGAAGCTGTCCAGGCACCAGACAAGAGCGCAAAGTGATGGTATGTGTTTATCCTAATGCAGTCTTCTCTTCTGTTCCTTTTCATTCAGATATGATTTAAAACCCGCCTTCAGGTTAAAGCTCTCGCTCCAGCTTTGATTTACTTTCCTATGCACCAGTCTTCAGTTTCTCTGCATTCAGTTTCCTCCCACTGTGATCTTTCCGCCACGGTTCCAGCATTTGTCCGTTAGAGTTTTGGACTTTAAAGAGAATATGTTGCGGGGTCTGTGTTTTGCCAAAATCTCCAAGCTTTTAAGATGATTGAAAGTCTTTCGAAGGTGCTTAATCATAAAAATGCAACGTGAATGTTTATGTTGAATCCTAGGCACGGGATGGTTGACCTCTTTTCCACAACGTACGAAAGTTTGACTGTGATAATGGAGTGGAACGGGAGTGTAGCATATCTTTCAGGATCTGGCACTCCATTCTTCCCCTTTAGGTCGACAGCCTTAAGGGAGTGGATGGAGAGTGTCCACCTGTGTGTAATCAATGTCTCCACCTTCACCTCATTATCGCAGCTCCTTATATTGACTGACACCAGAGGTTGTTGGGTCATTGCCAGTTTCATGATCATGTACTGCTTGTTTCTTATTTCTTAATTGGACATTTTGTTGGTTTGTACCTCTAAGCAGTGTTCTCGTTTGCCTGCATCCCTGCGTCCTAGATGTATTATTTTTGCTGGGAACGCATCGTGTCAAATCAACGTGCGTCTCCGGGACGCAACTTTTTGACACGAAATTGTCATTATCATTTTTTAACAAAGATTTACCGCACTCCAAACTTTTCGTCATTGTTGTTTTGGTCTCACGGTTCGAGTTTTCGTCTGCACGCCAATCTCGAGTTTGAGTTGTGTATTCCGTCTCTTTTTCGGCTCAACTCATTAAAGAGCTGGCTCACTTGCTTTGATGCATTATATTACGAATTATTTTGTTGTATAAAGAAGTTAAGAAAAAAAGAAGTTTAAAAGGAGAAAATGAAAAAAGACAGGTTTGTGGTGATCCCTTTTAATCAGTATATCACCAACAAAAAATTTAATGCAGAAAATGAATTTAATAATTTGAATAAGAAAATGTATTATTCTACTTCATTATATTTGCATGTATTTTTTCCTTCTACTGTGAACGTCCAAGCTACTTCATTTTTTAACTTTTTTATAATAAACCTCATTTATGTCGAGCAACTCAGTGTCTCACAACAAAATGTTCATTAACAATATATATGATATAAGGAAACACATGTACAATATAACATGTTAAACTACATAAATAAACATGTTTGAAAAAAAAAATGATTTTTTTTTTTTTTGTATTTTGTAAGGGAAAATACGACAGTTTGTAAGGGCATGGAGCAAACTAAATTTTGGGGACCCATAGATCTCTGTTGGGACCCATGGATTTTTTAGCATGCGAGTCCCCGGGACCCATCACTTTTCACAGGTAAAATGAACACTGTCTAAGGTGATTGAAAGTCTATTTAAAATGCTCAATCATAAAAAGGCAGAGTAATGTTGCTGTAAAATCTTAGGCACATTCTCGTTAACGGTCTTTCCACCATGTACGAAAGTTCAACCATGTAAATAGAGCGGAATGGGAGTGTAGCATATCTTTCATGATTTGGTTCTCCATTTTTCCCATTGAGGGTGTTAGCAAGGGGCATGTGGCTGGAGAGTGCCCACCTGTGCTTTCTCACTACCACTATCACAAGTGATTTTCTGGTCATGGGAAGTGTTACGTTCACAGAAGGTGTGTTTCTTGATTTGTTTTTGGACATTTTGTTGGTTTGTTAATCCAAAGCAATTGAAAGACTTTCGAAAGTGCTCAATCATAAAACGGAAACGCGAATGATTAAAATAAATCTTAGGAACAGGATTCTCAACCTTTCTACTAAGTACGATGTTTGGACTGTGATAATGGAGCACAACCTGAGTATAACATCTGTCATGATCTGGCAACTCATGTCATATAACACCCCTTTATGGGTGTAAACTTGGAGTAGTGCCTAATCAGTGTCAACAACCTTACCTCATTATTTCGGTTCCTTATATTTACTCGTTCGGACACCAGAGGTTCTCAGGTGATTAGCAGTGTTACGGTCACATAAGATATATTTATTACTTATTGTTTGGACATTTTGTTAGTCTAAGGCAGTGGTTGGTAACCTATGGCTTGCGAATTATAAATGGTTCTTTTCATTAGTACATATTGCTCTAAGATGCAAATCTCATCTAGAGCATCCCAAATATAAAAAAAGGTGGAAGTCAAGTCTAGGAGAAATTTGTTTCGGTCCAGTATATAAACAGCATACACTCCACTAAGATTTTCAGTCAAGGTGTCGCACCAACAGACCCTGTTTTGGCTGTAGTCGCTAAGGAATCCTTTATATGGTAGCTCATGAAACATTTAAGGTTCACTGTTGAAGCACTTTTTGATAAACACCCACAGAAAAATTGTAAACGAACAGAAATGCCAGCTAAGCACACAGAGCAATTTGATTGGATGAGCGGTAGGGATGAGCGAAGCTATGCAGACAGCACCGTCTGCACCGGAAGTAAACATGCCAGTATCCTCGTTTGCATTCTTTTGTGACATTTTTACAAAAAAACTCTGTTTTCACCTTGTTTGGAAACCATTATTGATGAAAAAAATGAAGGTAAAGATGTGCCTTAACGATCTTAAGTAACAGCGGGAGGGAGGCAAGTTTAAAGTGGTATTTGTTAATATGGGACAAAGCTCTGGCATTATTCTTATTTCATAGATTTTTTCAAATCATCTAATGTCACACAGTGAAATTAAATGAGCTAAAAAGTGTGATTTTTTTTTTGGGGGGGGGCAGTTTTGCTGAAATTTTGTCTTAAAATATATGGTATGGCTCTCTCAAAAAAAACAGGATATTTTGTCATTGTGGCTCTTTGGATCAAAAAGATTCAGGACCTCTGGTCTAAGGCGATTGAAAGTCTATTAAAGTTCAATCTTAAAAGGAAAGGAGAATGATGACATTAAATCTGGGCTCGGGGTTGTTAACCTTCCTTCCACTATTTATGAGGATTCCACCTCGATCATGGAGCGTAAGTAAAATGTAGCACATCTTATTTCGAACATGCCGGCCTCGATTCCTGCCCTCGCGTGTGGGTCCACCTGCAGATCAAGACAATAAAAAGACGAAACGGCAAACAAGTAGGTGCCAAGGCATGCCATTGATTGATTTACAGATAATCGCAAATTGTTCCTTGTGTTTGGATTCTAAATAACTGACGAGGAATGATTGCATTACTGCAATTACAGAATGACACATCAAATTTGTATGCACTCATGCCCAAGCCTGCAAGGGGATTATTTGCGGGAGTTATTTCACATTGTTCTGTTTATGTCAATTGCGCAGGGTGGAAGTTATTGTACTTTATTGATGAGATCGTGTCAAGTGACAAACTATCATGTATTTGATTTATTTGTGTCCATTGTCAGCTAAATAATACAACATACATTTTTTTTCTCTTCGATAATTTGTTCATCGCATTCGAGCTTTCACTGCAAAAATAATTCTTGTTCAGTTGTTAGATTTTTTTTAAATAAATGTTTTATTTATTTTTTATTTTACTGCGGTTTTAACCCGCCTTCCTCTGGAAGAAAATATTCTTGAAAAAGAGGAAAACGATCTGATTTGGCAGTTGTACATAGTTATGGCAATTTTAAGTGAATTATTCTTGTTTTACTTGTATATTTCTTAAAATAATGCTGAAAATAAGGAAAATATTCTGCCACCTAATTATTTTACTTGTTTTACTACATATTTTTCTACAAACTAACAATGTTGAGTTTTGCAGTGTAGTATCTGTGAATTTTTGTGCGTAGCTTTAAGAGGCTTGGCGATTGAGATGAAGGATTTACTGATCATCGGAAACGAGTACAATTTGAAAACTAAAGAATAATGACATCTAATCTTGATAACATTTCGAAATGCTCAATTTATATATAAGCTCTTTTATTTTATTATATTTTGAATTTATATGTATATACTGAATAGATATCACAAGACACATGCTCTTATGGGAGTAAAATAAAAAAATAATACCTAAAATGAGGAAATTCGTTTGATATGGAAAGTCAAATAATTGTGTCTAATTTTGATTACTTTATGTTGTCAAGTTAAAAAAATATTTCTTAAAATCTTCCACGGTAGATTTTTTTGTTTTTGTTAACAACCGTATTACTTGGGGTGGGTGATACTGAGATTTTTGGTTTTACTCTGATTCAAGTAAAGTAGTAGTATTGATCAATACTGATCCAATACCAATACCTTTCACCTGGAAATGTCATGATAGTGTCACGGTTGCCATGGCGCCCAATTGGCCCCGCCCGTGTGGCGCCAGCTGCAGCTTTTTGACAGATTGGCTCCCTGTCAGTATTTAAACGCTGTCCTGTCAGTCCCCTTTTGTCGGTCCATCTGCGAATCTGTTTTTACACGGCAAGCCCTTTTTCGCCTGTCCTGTTTTTTGCTCCTGTTTGTCTCCCTCTACGACCTGTTTTGATCTCGACCACGTCTGTTCTCCCGTCCCGAAAAATGATCCGTTTCTTATTTCGACCACGTCTACTCTCCTCTCCTGGCTTTCGACTTGTTTCCGATCCCGACCACGTTTTTGCCCATCTATCCCGGCTACGGACCCGTTTTCTCCATTCCCGACACCGCCATCGCTCGCCACGGATGTCCCTTTTCAACGTTAAAAACGACCTGCTTCCCTCCTCCAGCGGTTCTTCTAATAAAACTTGTGAGAAACGTTACGCGAGTGGGTCCTGTTTCCGTTCTGGTCCTGATTGATAGTTGAATAATTGAACCGTTCACCCCTTGAGTTAGTTTAGATTTACGATACACACAACAGAAAAAGTTTAGGCGTAACTACATAACTACATTGCAAACTTTAACTATAAAAATGAATATCTCTGTTATAACTGTTTCAAAACAAAAGCCATGAGAGTCAAATCCACAAAAGCAGCAATGCTACAAAAATGCAAATATAACAATGTCAACATGACCACTATATCTTTATATCTGACAATTATATTTTGAAAGTTATGCACATAAAGTGTCAACTGTCTCATTGGGTCTGTTCCATAGTGACAACAGATTTGTAGGTTTTTGTTCAGGAATAGTAACATGTTCGCATTTTTGGTTGCAGGTAATCCTCTATGCAGGATTTTTATTTTTTCATTTTTATGTTTTTACTTCAATTTGTGGTGTTATCAAAGAAGCAGACCACTTTACCACACAAATTACATACGGCATTGTCTTTTTCCGTAGTTGAAAAAAAAATCCACATTGTGCTGTGCTTTCTGTTTGCCTCTGTTATTTTTTTTAGCTTCTGGTGTGGGAGGTCACAAAAATATGTGTATAAAATTATGTATGTATTGCTTTGTAGGAAGTATGCAGCATTAGACCAGGTAGGGAGGGTTGCTAAAGTGTGCCTGTCACTTACACTCCCAGGCGTAAACTTAGAGAGTGGATGAGGGCATTGGGGGAGAGAGAGAAGGACTGCGGTATCTAAATTGAGATGCGGTGCTTTGAAGTAATTAGTAAGAGAGCGCTATCGATCCCATGCCAATAGCATTATACTTGTGAAATGTACCGTGAATAACCAGCAACAGTTTTCGTATTGCAGGAGCAGGTAGCATCGAGATCTTGATTAGCCCTACAGAGATTTCACTAGCTTCCTCATGTTGAAATTCAGAAGGCACACCCATCCTTCATGTTTTGAGTCCTTTTCCCTCAAGCACATGTTGCACTTTGGCCTCGCTGCTGCGGCTCATAAAAAAAAAACCAAAAACCTCAGCGTGTTATTCCCTCCTCGCTACTCTTTAATTTCAAGATGAACCTTACGACTTACCAGCTTTTTTCCACTTTTTATTTGTTTTCAAATATCCCAGATAGAAGAGGAATGCCAAGGCCTGGGATTTTACTCGTCACTACAATCCCTCCCAGACTGGCAAACAAGGGAAAGTTCAGGGCCAGCAGACTGTATATACCCGGTCACCGGGCAACAGTGTATCTTTGCATGCCCTGTCCAGTCTGGTCCCAATGGCGAGTCAGCTAATCTCTGGCAATCCAAACTCCTTTTACGCTCTGTTTGATTCCGAATGTGTGTACTCCCTGCAGCATAGGGGGGCAAGGCCTTGCACTCCACGTTCCTCTTCCCCTACTGTTGAGTAAACATATTCAACTCCCTTTTTCCCTACAAAAAAAGGTGTTTTAAAAAGACTAGACAAAGCAGACTGTTGAATCAATAGAGAGATCATCTTGACCGCAAGAGGCATGAATGAGTCTTGTAAAAAACAAAGCCATTCCACACAATTCTCTTTATGGCAATTAGTAAAAGCCAAGGCTTTTTTTTTCAGTTTGATGAAGTCCTGCTTTCATGAGTGAAAATATTATGTTTACTACTTACCAGAGTTTGCTCTTTTCTTGACAAGCTGTATCACAAGTAACTACTTTTGTCACCACGGTAAGTGGGCAAAACAGGCCTACCACTAGTTAAGTCACTTAAGTTAAAGCATATTGTGTTCTAATTTTTTGGCATGGGTGTGGACAATGG
This sequence comes from Urocampus carinirostris, assembly GCF_059441175.1. NCBI lineage: Eukaryota > Metazoa > Chordata > Actinopteri > Syngnathiformes > Syngnathidae > Urocampus > Urocampus carinirostris. The sequence goes on from NC_142350.1 coordinate 52,617,878, forward strand.
TCATTGGCAACAAAGAATGCCATCACAATTCGGTCTGATAGTAAAAAAAAGAACAGATAACTGGTCATGATATTATTTTAAAACACCATTCTTTTTGCCCTTATTGTTCATTTATTTAAGAATAAAGTCATAAAAAAATGTTTGTTTTGTAATATATTTTCTGTGTATATTTTATTAGATTGCAAAACATACATTTTTATATTCTTGCTGTGACTTTGCAGTGGACCCAAACCCAGTAAGCAGGATGCTAGGCAAGGTGCTCAAAAACGAAGGTATTTAATACCAAGATCATCAATAAAGTAACGAATAGTCAAAAACAACAATTAAACTGTCAGAACAAGAAACAAAAAAACAAACCTCACAAATCAATATGAAAACTGGAAACGGTGATGGTGATAATTAAAAATTAAAATTGAGCCCACGCTGGTTGCTGTCCAAAATGTCCTCATGATGGCTCAGGTTAATTAGGGTCAGGCGTCGGGTTATTGTACATGTCCCAATTACAAACTGATTAGGTGCCCTCTGGTGGAGGGAGGCGCGCCACCCCCAAACACAATTGGCGGGTAGTTCTCTTAAGTTTATTTTTCACTATATTTTTCTATTAAAATAATTGTTAATTGTTGTATACATAAGAAACGTCAGAAATCTTAGTGGTTGAATATGTGTGTTTTAACCTTATTTTTTCACAATTATAACCCGGTAACAACATCATAGTAATATAGTAATGACAGAATAATAGCTTAACAACTTGTTATTTTAGAAATGCAACTCATACTGGTAGCCCTCCATGCTAATAAATAACAAAAAAGTAGATCCCAGCTTAAAAAGGCTGTGATTCTGAGCTTTTAGTTTACATTTAAAAAATGCATAATATTGAATTGCTTATGAGGAAAATGTTACTGTGTATCCCTGGAGTTTTCATTCTGGTAGGAACAAATGAGTACACACGGGAGATTCTTTTATTCGTGGAAACAAATCTTGGAAGAAATTTAATGTTGCCAGCCACACGAATGCCAAATATCCACACAAAATCATTGGTGAATCCCTCCAAGAAAAAAAGCAGAACGTTGAAATCTAACACAGTCAATCTGGCTGACCCATAAAGCTGTGTTCAATATTTGACTTTCCTTTTCTCGTGAACTCCCGCGGGAATCACTGCAAAGAAAAGCAATTCTTGGTCCCGAGCCCCCGTTTTGCAGTCAAACTCCGTGCGTGTCCGATTTCCTCAGAAACAGTCACGACTCTGGTATTTAGCAACGCTCCCGAACCGGACCAATGTATCTGCGTCACCGCTGGACCTGAAAGTAGACAGAACTCTGCCGGGAAGTTTGCGCCTGTACAGTAGTAGGAAGAGGTCCAATAAAAAACAAAGTTCACCCTGACCCAGATCCTGCGCCTCAAGGGTCACCGTGCTGACGTCAAGCTCAACCCCCATCACAATTTTTTTTCATGTGCAAACGGGAGTTCATTTAAACCTGCTTGAGTAAATCAAATCCGTCATGGAAATGGATCAAAAACAGGTCTTTATGTTTTCTGAACTGACACTTATTTGCCTATCAGGCTTTGTGATCTCCACCTGGGACGTTCCCATCCGTTCCTGCAGAAAGTTGACGGATACTCGATTGGACACGATTGTTAGTTGTTCTTAGTCAGAGTTGCATTTCTTCGGGAAGATTACAAAAACAAGCCGGGACTTTGCGCAAGCACTTTAGTGAACCAACATTGGGAACGGCCTTATTGGGCCTTACCGGTTTACCGTATGGTGTATGTGGATGTAGTATTTTGATTTTTTTAGGAAGTACTGGAATCGTTCGCGACTTCGGGCTTCACACTTTGCGGCCTCATTGCATCGCAGATTGAAAAATATTTTGCGATCCATTATCAGCAGAGCAACCAGCTTGATGGTTTTACGGTTGAGTGCCCACCCCGAGACTGGGAGGTCACAGGTTTGATACAAGACTTACAACATTGGTACCCATTGCCTCCCTGTTTGGCGTTTAGCTTTAAGGGTTGGAATTGGGGGGGTGGTTTAGTCACCTTATGACTCATTGCGGGGGAAAAGGAGAACAATAAATATTCGATAAAGTGGATTTTTGTTAGGCCTGGCCGTTTCTTTGGCAATCTGTCCACCAATAATTGAGCTGCACTCGTGCGGACGCATTTTATTATCCCTGATTGTTTTGCTATCCAGATTTTGGAATATCGCAGGGGGTTCTGGTCCCCATTAACCATGGTAAATGAGGGATTATAGTAATACAAAAACTTCTTGACATAATTCCTGCTCATTTGTATGACTAAAAGGTGGTTAAAATTGGGTTTTAAATTAATAATTTTCTCATCCAACCCTGTCTTTTTTCTCTTTACCTGTTATTTACCGGCAACTTAATAAACCATATGTCTCGCAATCACTAACTATATTATAAAGCATAGTTGGAGGCTTAAATGTTACAGTGCTATTGTGTGACCTAGTTTTGTTACAAATACTTGAAAAACATTTCAAACTAGTTATCCTCTTCTAGCAATTCCTAGCTCCACTTGCAAGCTTCTATTGGTAGTTGCTATTTCTCTTAATAATACCTGCCTTTGAACAACGGTAGTTTCTAATATTGTTAACATGTTTACAATCACTAGTAGCTGGCACATGCTGTACCTGTAATTTTAGGGGGATTTAAATAGGCTATTTAAAGTAGGAGAAAATCAAGGATTTTTTGAAATAATAACTTTAATGGGTGCTTAGCAAGCCTAAAAGAACGTTTTGTACTTTAACTTTGAAACAATAAATAAATAACCATAATAAATGATCAAAAATATCTCTTTGAGTGGACATTTTAAGGAGGCTCCAGCTAGAGAGTTCATCTGCATTTTGAATCTAAGCCATGATTGATCACTAGCTGACACCAGGTGAATATTGTTTTTAACTCACATTTCACAATCATAAAATGTTGTGTTTAGAATTGTAGAGGCAGAAGAACTATTCAATTTATTTCAGTATATTTTAATTAATTTGTATTTTGATATTTTTATTTCAAAAGTCCTTCATTTTTTCAAAACCATCATTATTTCCCTTAAAGTCGTTTTGAGAGTTCTATTTTCATATACCAGTTCGAATATTCCATTGCCAGCCCCCAGATTTACCTAAAAATTATGTTTTTGCCAGTGTACCTTTCTATCTCTCAACTCCTTTTTGTTTTTATATCAGGCAAGTTCATTCCTGCTGCATATGTGGCAATGCTGGCATTTTTAAGGTCATGCAAAGTCTTCAGTTTCAACTCAACATTCTGTTGATCTTGACGTGGCTGTTAGAATGGTCGATGACAGTTCGTTTGGCGTACTCTGATGGATGGACTTTCAAAAGCGCATAACTCATTTGTCAAAGCAAAACGCTTCCAAAATGTGTATTTTGTGGCGCAGGCCCAGCACAGATGCTTTATAGATGTGATGCACGTACTTCAAATAGATCTTGACATTGGTGAAAAACACTGTCCAGTTGTGTTGGCTATCATGCAAGGAGTCAAATTACAAAGACCGACCGGAGGCCAGCCAAGACAAACATGCTTTTAAGTAGAGCAGGACGACTAAGGTCAAGCGGAACCCATTCCATATGGATTTTCTCATATTTTAAATACAAATAATATGTTTAAAAATTTAGAACATTTACAGGAAGATTATGATTAGCTGAACTTCCTTACAAAGTGGTTAAAACAGGAAAAAAAAACAGTAAAACAAACACATGAGGCTTACTGATGGTGTCAGCTAGCCTGAGAGTAGCTAGGGTACTAGCCTAGCGTGCAGGAACACGGGCAAACAATTTTGCACAAAAAGAGTTTTCAAGAGTTACACTCATTTTAAGGCATCAACATTATTTAATATTTAATACAATTAATAATAATAATAATTTCCTTTGTATTGTCATTCTTTGTAACAATGTACACAGAACGAAATGTCGATACACCTGACCCGTTGTAGCGAGTCGATGCAGCCGCAGCCAGAGGGCGCCGCCATTATACCAATTAGGTATGTCTCGGCCGAGGCGCGAACCAGCGACCTCCCAGTCTCAAAGCGGGCACACTACCATCTAGGCTACTGAGCTGGAAATACATTAAGAAATACAATTAAACGGTTTTGGGGAGATGAAAAAAATTATCTTTTCAATGTAGGATAAGGTACTTGTTTGACTTGAAGGGACAGTGCATATCATTTGACCACCAGGTGTCGCTGTACGGTGTTGTGCAACTGAAAACAGGGGCCTAGCCCTTATGTAGGTGTTCGATCAGGGGATGATGTAATTGTAGTTTGTGATTAAGGTATACAAATAAAAATGACTTGACTAAAAAATAAAATGAAAATACAAACTACAGAGACTCAAAGTGACCAAATAGCTTATTTCTCATCTTTTTACCCAGCTTTTTTTAGGTTTAGGGTACCCGTAGCAGCAAGATGGCGGACATTTATGTCAGCTCCTTTCATGTCGGGCTCATCATAAAGAAATAAATGTTGATTTCTTGACATAATGAGTTTTTTAAAAAAAAAAAATGCATTTATATGTCAGGGTTCGTACAGGTGCTTGAAATCCTTAAAAAAACGCTTGAATTTTAATGTATTGTTTTCAAGGGTTGAAAGTGCTTGAATTTGGGGTGAAGTGTTTGTAAATGATTGAAATTGTTGCCATGTTTCTCAACAAGTGTGCTTAAAATTGACGCCACACTGTTCTCTGTTGGCTATGCTTTGCGATTGCATTTCTTAGTGATTAACTGCAGCTGGCATCAGTATGTACCAGCTCATCGTCTCCTACGGTCACGCCCAAGAGAAGAGTTACATGCTGCACCTAGGCACTAAGAAATGTGTATTAGTGCAAGGATTATGCATCAATTATGAACATTTATTATGGGCTATGCAAAAAAATAAGGTAGTGTTCCCCAGTGGTAAATTGTAATGGGAAGAACTTTCTGCAACAGCAAATGTTAACTACATATTATTGTCATTTTTACCAAACACCTATATGGGGAGAATTTATTTATCAAAAACATTTATAACAACAGATATACATATTTTTTTTTTCACTCAAGATTTAAAAATAATAGGTCATCATAAGTGTACGCGCAAATGAAACATAGCATATGTAAATCACACATATATTTGTCGCTCTGCAAAATACATGATTGACATGGATGGATGGTGTTATGAGTGCACTGCAGGAAAGAGGTCTCAATGTAGTGGAAGCTAGAGCTCTTGTTGGTGACAGGAATGAGTGATGAGGTGTTGTGAAAGTATAGTGGGATGTTTAGACGCGTTCTAAGGGATGGGCAGGGCACCTGTATGATGCGGCAGGGGTAAACCAGTGAAAGCTGTCGGGCCCTGCTGTTGAACAGAAGAGTGTGTTGTGTCACCCTGACCCGAGTGACATGGCTGCTTTCTTGTGTCCCGTTTCATCTGGACGGACGAACTTGGGTGCCGAGGTGCTTAACTTGTTTGGGCATTTGGGCAATTTTTTGCGTTTTTTGCAACTTTTTCCCTTTTTTTTCCTTTTCTTTGTTTGTGTGTATGTGTTTGTCTTGCTGTCGGTCACCCCTCTCAAAGGGATATGACAAGGGTAGATAGAATTTAAATCCAAACCGTTTTATTTTTACCACTTAGAGGCACTACAAAATACACACTATCCCATTTAAATAAAAGTGGAAATACAGGGAAAAATACTGAAATTATTAGTGGAAAATTGACTAAAAGTTCAAAGTCATCAATTTCTAATCTACTTAAAAATCAAAAAGTAAAAAATTTGGATATCAATTCAATGATACGTATCATATACCCATTGTAACGGAGTAAAGTTCTCCCAAGTTTTCAAAAAAGCTCTGCACAGGCAAACAATGAAGGCCTTGAAAGAATTCGACAAGTCGGGAAAAAAATACAGATTACAATTGGTGGAGAGATTGTGAGGCAAACTTTGATTGGGTGCTATTTGCGTCTAACTCACAAATTTCCACCATGACAAATATTAAGAAAAAAGAGGCAGATAATTTTAAACACATTTATCTATACTTTGTTAGATTCCAAAAGTGTTAAAAACACAAGCAACAAGCAAATTCACCAGTGGTCGAGCATATTTGCTAAAAACTACAATTATATTCATTGCAATCTCCAGTGTAAATCCACCTTCGGGCTACTTGTCTTACGCAGAAGTGAGGTCATCATTTTTTTAACGTTCCCAGTCTCGAAAACCAAGCATTGCTTCTCATCGGTGGGAACGCTGCAGGGTCGGCACCACTTATCGGCGGGCTTCCCTCCAGCGGTGCCGTCATGTTTAGGCAACCCGATACTGTCGTCGCCCCCTTTCAAGCCATTGTTCCGTTGCAGGCCACTGTGTTGTTAGACATAACACGTGCTGCTGCTGTGTTACACAGTGACAGGAAGGACTTGGCCGTGGTCCATGACTGCACTCTTAAAACTGATGAACCCTTTTTGGGTTAATCCGTTACTTGACACAACTTCCTGGATTGTTGTGGGAAAAATACTACAAAGTTGGACAACGCTAGTCCTAGAACTGGATCATTTTATTATAAGATATGTTGTTCCATTTTAAAACTCCCCGTTAAAAAAACAACAATTTTAGGTGAATCCATTACTTGGCCCAAGATTCTGAATTTGTCCCATGATGACACTCTTAACATCTTTGGGTAAAAAAGAACCAATTTTGGGTTAATCTATTACTTGACCCAACCTGATGGGTTTTTGTGAAGAAAAAAAACAAACCTACCATCAAATTGCATTTTAAAAAAAAAATGGCCCAAAAATAAGGGTCAATGTGTGAACAAACGCCACATGCCCAATTGTTTTGTTTTGTTTTTAAGAAGAAAAACTCGAAAATTATGGTTATGCTTGACAAAAAATGGCCTAAAACTGGACCATTTTAATATAAGGTTGTCGTTATTGTTGTTATTGTTTCTGTCGTTCTTTTTAAACTGTTGGGCCAAAAATTACCCATTTCAGTTAATTTTATTACTTTACCTGGGTTGTTTTTAATGGCTAAAAATTTGGTCATTTTGTTTACAAACTACCATTCGCTAAATGGTGTTGTTTTGTTAAAAAGTAAGGTTATATTGTAGATGAAAAAATAATTTTATTAAAAGATAGGTTGTTAATTTCAAAAGCCCCGCCCAAAATGGTCATTTTGTACTAAAGGAGAACAGCAATTTTTTTTTTCCTTTATGTTGCCCAAAAATAATAAACAAACTTGAATCCACTTGCAATATTTTTGCATTTACCTTGCGATAAAATTGTTTTGAAAAGACGCCCTCCTCCAAAATTACAATATTTCGGTAAAATAACCCCAAAAAGTGTGTTGTATTGTATAAACTATACCCAAAACTATATATGTCTCAAAAAAAAAAGAAACAATTGAGTCATTTAGTACCAAACAAACCTATATCTTATTCATTATTTGATTGGTAGAAAGCAAGAAAGCAATTATATAATTGGTATGTTTGTTTGTTTTTAATTTTATATTCTTTCATCATGACGTGGCTGTGCCTCACCTGCCAATCCTGAGTGCAGGCTACTGGTTAAAACCACATTTTGAGTATTCATGATAAGAAAGCTCGGTTATATATATATTTTTGTGGGTATGTTGGCCTGGAGAGGGATGGACTCTACTAGGCTGCATTGCCCAAGACACACCACAGGGAATGGTTCCCCTAGACCAGGGGTCGGGAACCTTTTTGACCCAAAGAGCCATAAAAGCAAAAAATGTTTTAAAAAGAAATTGAGAGAGCCACATCATATATTTTCAGACAAAATTAAAAAAAACTTTCAAACACGCTCTCTAGACAGAAGCTAATTCTTCAGCACATTTGATTTCACTGTGTGTCATTTGATGAATCAATCAAATGTATGAAATGATAATAATGCCAAATCCTGTGTCCCAAATCGATGTAACTATACCATTTACAATTTGTCTTCCACCTTCAGTTAAGAGTGTTGAGGCAATGTTTTCCATGTCCTTAATAACGGTTTCAAAACAATGTGCATGCAAAGTTCTTTTTTAAAAATGTCACAAATTACTGCAAAAGATAAGCATATCGTCATATTCCCTTTCGGTGTGAACTGCACTGAGCAAGAGAGAGAGAGAGAAGGAACTGCCTTGCGCTGTGTGCAGGGATCCGCCCACCTGTACTGCTCACCCAATCAAAGTCATTTGCCAGCGCTTTTATGTATCAGTTTAAATGGTTTCTTATCAAACTTCTGCATTAAGTTGCTTCGGCTTCATATGGACCAAAATCGGGATGAAATCAATGACTTTGGAACGCCACAGAGAGATGTGAAATAGTTACATTTTATTTCGGAGCCATATGTACTCATAAAAAGAGCCATTTACGGCTCCCGAGCCATAGGTTCCCTACCCCTGCCCTAGACCCTAGTGGTTAAGAGATCCAACCACACCAATGTTAAAAGAATTTTGACCTTTTCCTGCCTTTACCTAAACTAAAGGCCTTTGTTTTAGCTGTTCTTTCCTTTTATGATATCACGTGTCGCCTCTATTTTTAAACAAAATATGTTTTCTCGCCCTGTTTCAGGCTGCCTACCCGATTTAGCGCCACCATGGCCGACCGTTTTGATTGCGACAACTGCAAGGAGTCCCTCTATGGCCGCAAGTACATCCTTTCGGATGACAGTCCTTACTGCATCCCGTGCTACGACAGTCTCTTCTCCAACACGTGCGACGAGTGCAAGGAGCTGATTGGGCACGACGCCCGGGTAAGCCCGACGGGATCACACTTTATTTGTTTTGGGGTTGTAAAGGCAACAGTTGGACCTACGTGGTGCCTGAACGCTTCACTGGCGTTTGTAGGGCGTTTTTGTTCTTGTGTGCTGGTATGAGTCCTGTGTACACTATGATGTCATGTTCTCCATGCTGTGAGCTTGTTGCATACCATGTCACAACAAAGCCTTCCGTGGAAGTTCTTCAGTTCAGCTAATCCTCGTCTATTTATTTCTATGTATTGTGAAATGAATTGTTACATAACTACATATATATATATTTAAGGCATTCAATGCCAGAAGTTTCTCTCTAATGGGAGGAGCCAGTGCCAGCCATTTTTGCCAATTTGACTCAAGCTATAGCTATATAGGCACAAAACATTTCAAAATAATATTTTCATTAGAAAAGAAATATGTTTCTAGCTTTTACCATTGTTAGTAAACATCAATTGAACATTGTTTCTTGAAAGTACTCGTTTACAAGAAAACCTCTGAGAAAAACGGCTTATTGTGAAAGGATGCTTTTAAAGCAAAACTTTTACTTCCCTTTGTGATACCTCTAATATCCAAACGATGCTTTCAATAAACACATGGGCACTTTGCGTGCGAAATGACATTTTATTGCAAAAACACTGAACTTATGGATGAAAGATGCATCCATTTTTTCGAAAACCTTTTAGCGCTGATGACATGATCACCCGATTTCGGTCAACATGGCAATTGCGTTCCTGAGGATGTGCAAAACATCATCCCTATCCGACCAGACGATGATGATGGGACATTTTTATCTTTTTTTAGAAAGGAAAAAGATCTGTTAAAACGTTAACTGCGTACTAATCCATAACTTTGCTGTTTCCACAACACTGCCTTACTATGCCGACGTGGGGCCGCCTACGCACTCTCAGTCGCTGGATACACTAAGAAGTCAGGACTTACTTGATGTGTGGACAAAAAGCTGATCAAAGCCACTCCCAAACCCTTTATAATAGTTTTTTGAAACAAAAATAAATGTCTTTTTACGTTTTGGCACTCAGGGTCAATGCTCCTGAAAATGTATTTTTGTTATGGCATTTAATGGGTTAATTGAAATGATTGAAACACAGTTGCAATTTAGCATCAGCATTAAGCTAACTGTTCCTTTATATTATCAGGCAATTTTTCTTGTACTCTAAACACATAACATTACCCTGGGGGTAAGCAACCTGCAGCCCTAAAGCTGCATGTGGCTCTTTGGTGCAGTCGTAGTGGCTTCCTGGAGCTTTTTTAAAATGACGTTTCTGATACATTTTAAACACTGCACCTTTAACTACGGTGCGGCTTATTCTTTTTTTTTTTCCTATGCGTGAAAAACATTGTGCCCAGCAACGTTATTGTAAATCCGTCACTTGTATCCTGTGTGAAAGTTCTTGCAAAGTTTATGCATAATTCATGCATAGTTCATGCATAAGTTTAGTGTTCTCGCAATAAAATGTAAGAAAGTCCAACATATTCTAAAGGCCGTCCCTGGAGCCCTTTCTTTTTATTAAATGTTCAAGATTTTGAAAAGTATATAGGCCCTATGGGTTGTGGAAATCGAAGAACAGCAACATGATTGACGTAAACACTGCATAATAATCTGAACAAACAACCGTACGAAATATTAGTCAAATCAAAACAAAGAACGATGAGCCGAAACAACGAACAACTTTTCACAATTGCGATGGACAAAATAACAGCAATCTTCTTTGCAGATGTCAAAACAAAATGCATTATTGACTTACAATGCCCTCTTTTGCATTAGAGGAAATTGATCAATCAATTAATTGTAACATACATTAAATGTTTTACATAACACTCGTGCTTCGCCCTTGTAATTGGAATACTCTTAAACACCATCTATACAGGGATATTCTTTGTCTTTAGATATGTAAACGATTCATTTGGATTGTGCCAAAAATCCAACTTGAGATCAACGTCAGATTATTCACTGCATCCAAACATATTAAAGGTAAGATCTTAGGCCAATCTTAGCCACGCCCAAACCAGACCTCTCCTCCTCCCGAGTCCTCAAAGATAAAATGTGAAATTTCGGATTTGCTTCAGGCTCAGTCCTGCAAATCAATTTAATTGGTCGGGCTCTGACTGGTTCGGGCTTTAATACACGTAGGCCCGGGTCTGGCCGGGCTGGATTTATTAGGCTTGATCTCACCTCTAAAACGTAGTCATGGTTGAGGTGAAACTGATCTGGTTTGTGTGCTTCGTCCCCAGGAACTTTTCTACGAGGACCGTCACTACCACGAACACTGCTTCCGTTGTTTTCGTTGTGACCGCTCTTTGGCGGACGAGCCCTTCACTAACCAGGAGGATGCACTTCTTTGCAACGACTGCTACTGCAACGAGTTCTCGTCAAAGTGCGTGGCCTGCGACAAAATTGTCATGCCTGGTGAGTGTCTGGGTTTGCTCCTTTGGGGCTGTGGATCAATTGCTGCACTGCAAAAAAGGAAAATTATTTGGTAGAGTGCAGGTCAAAAATGAGGCTACTTTGGGACTTTTTACATATAACAATGGTCCCCATTAATCGCGATAACCAGGAATTGTAACAGGAACTGTAGTCAAATGCGTGCACCAGTTGTCAGTTTGACACATTCGCTAGCTCTTTTAACTACTGTATTCCTCGTTTTACTATATTTTAACCTTATTCTTGTGTTTTATTGAATGACAAGCATGATGGCCCGGTGTTGAAGGGCTTGGCGTTGGCGCTCAATCTACTTGGGTGAGGTTGTTTAAGCCATGGTTTGTTGAAAAAGCACCATAGAGCCACTGGGGGGGCGCCAAAGAGGCAGCTCTAGGATCGCTTGTACACGAAATGTTTTTGTTGGTATTTATTGGGGGTGCCTTAAGACGGAATCTAGCTAAAGACAATCGCTGAGGCCAAAAGTACGACCGTGTAAATCTTCATAAAAATTGGTTCAGCCGTTTCGGAATTTATAAGTCTCATACATACACACATGCTAAAACACACACGCCCGCCAATCAGGTTTTATGAAGTAGTTTACATTAGGTAGATTAGATATAGATTAGATTCATTTGATTTTTTTATCTTATTTTTCTATTTTACTAAATTAAAAAACGGGATTTTAAACAAGCAAGATTATGCTTTTATTTTCTCTTTTGATATTTTATTTGACCATGTTTTTAATAGTTTATACGGTATTGTATTTTAATACGGATTTATCTCAACTTGTCTCATCTCATCTCATCAGCTGCACCGCTAATCCTCAGTAGGGTTGCGGGGGTGCTGGTGCCCATCCCAGCAATCATCGGGCAATGGGCAGGGGACACCCCGAACTGGTTGCCAGCCAATCGCAGGGCACACAGAGACAGACAACTCGCTCGCTCATTCACAACTAGGGACAATTTGGACCGGCCAATCCACCTGAAATGCATGTCTTTGGAATGTGGGAGGAAACCGGAATGCCCGGAGGAAACCCACGCAAGCACGGGGAGAACACACAAACTCCGCACAGGAAGTCCGGTAGCTGGATTTGAACCCACACAGGTGGTCCCCAAGACCTTAAAACTCTGCCACACACGCGCTAACCACTGCGCCGCCGTGCTGCCTTCTTGTTTTTTCTATTTTACTAAATTTAAAAAAACGGGACTTTAAACAAGCAAGATTATGCCTCTATTTTCTCTTTTGATACTTTGTCTGACAATGTTTTTAAAGTTTATACAATAATATATTTTAATAATAATTTATCTTAACTTATGTGATAGTAAAATAAGAACTTGGGATTTGGATTTGGTTCAGTTTTAGCTGGTTTGGGGATTTCTTTCTTGTAGAAATTTAGTCTATTTCAAGTATTATTCCTCTTTATATAAAAAATTATTCTAGCAAATATTACAACATGCTCAGCCGTCTGGACCCCACCCCCACTCTTTTACTCTATTTTTAATATATTTTCTAATTAATGTTATTATGGGCTATTTAGAATATTTCTGAACTTATACTTAATTTTGCTAGAATATCTGTTAAGTAACATAACATTAGTAAATTTAAGTATATTTATTTAACTAAATATTTTTTATTAAAATAAAATTATAATTTGAAAAATCATATATTTAACACGACATGCCAACAGAACAAGTTAGAAAGTACGTGATAGTTTAATTGCTCAGTGGGTGGGACCTAAAAAAATACAACAACAACAAAAACAGCGCTGACCTAATAAGTCCCGCTTGCCATACCTAGCTCAAAAACTGTTTATTTCGTCATTTTCCAATTGTGTAATCCTATAATGTGTGCAAGTTTTCCACAGTTGGAGAAGAAAAATCCCGTTCCACCTCAAAACCGCAGCGTCATCGTAGGTTAAACCAGCAAGTAAAATAAAATGTGATTTTTTTTTCAAAAAACAGCACCAGAGTGGGAAAAGATGGATTCTTCAGTGACACAAACTACGGGGGGAAAAAATTGCATTAATCCATCCTGTACGCCCAGCTGCCAGTTTCCAGCAGAGTGTGTGGGGCCCGTTCTGTTTTCATTTCCAATAAATCAAAATAACTTTTTATGCATTTGTGCACTTCCACCACAATATGTCATGCAGTTAAAATGTTTTTTTTTTATTTTCCATCTTGCAGGTACCCGGAAGCTGGAATACTCGGGTTCCACGTGGCACGAGGGTTGCTTCGTTTGCCACGCCTGCGAGCAGCCAATCGGCTCCAAGTCCTTCATCCCAGATAAGGACGAGCACTACTGCGTGCCTTGTTACGAGGACAAGTTTGCGCCGCGCTGCACACGCTGTAAAAAGGTTGGTAAATAACTTTTTGTTAACCTTAGTTTTGCTCAAAATTCATATTTAGAAACACACAAATATTGAAGAAACTTGAAAAACCTTCGAAAAATAACTTTTTGCAAAAGTGTAATAGAAACTACGCTACTAAGGAAAGGAAACCTCCATCTATGCTCCAACTACAGAACCATCAGTCACATCAGCCATGCAAGTTAAGTTACGCTAACGGTACTACTTAACAGACTAAAACCACCGTCTGAAAACATCCGGGTCAAAGAACAGGCAGGTTTCAGAGAGGAAAGGAGAACCACAGCATAGATTTTTAATCATCGCATCTAATGCGAGATGTTTCAACAACACCTGAGAAACCTCTATTACGTCTTTGTGGATTTCAAGAAGGGGTGCCGGAGTGTCCGAACCAGAACAGGCAATAGACCCAAACGAGTAATGTTTCATACAAAGCTTTATTGGGGAATCGTGGAAGTCAGGCTCGGGGAAACAAACGACAGCGATCCGGTGCTCGCTGGGCAGGAGGAGCAAGAAGCCTTCGAGAATGAAACGTGGTCGGAGGACGGAAGCAAGTCAGACAGCCTGGACGGAAGAACAGAGCGTGATCGGAGATCGGGACAAGTCAGGTAACCTGAGACGATCTGGAAGCCAGGGACGGTGGAGCAGGAAACAAGACAGGACGGGACAGACGGGAGCCACAGTCAAAAACTGCTTGCCTTGCATGTGCGGAGGTTCGCTGACGGACTGACTAGGAGTGAACGAGAATGATGTGTTTAAATAGGGGGAGAACTAATTAGTGAACAGGTGGCAGCTGGTGCTAAACGAGTGAGCGCAGGTGAGAGCAATGGGCAAATCATGACACCGGAGTCCATCCCAGCCATCTTTGGGCAGTGGGCAGGGGACACCCTGAACAAGTTGCCAGCCAGTCGAAGGGCACACAGAGACAGACAACTCACTCATTCACACCTAGGGACAATTTCAACTGGCCAATTAACCTGACATGCATGTTTTTGGAATGTGGGAGAAAACCGGAGTGCACGGAGTAAACCCACGCAAACACAGGGAGAACATGTAAACTTTGCACAGGAAGGCTGGTAGCCGAATTTGATCCCATGACCTTACAACTGTGCCGAGGACCGCTACCCACTTAGTACCACTGGGAAGCAGATGTTTGTTTTTTTATATTTTGCTGGTATATATTTGTATTGCCTTGACACGAAACCTAGCTAAAGACAATCACAGGAGGCCTAAAGTGCAACTGTGTAAATATCACATGAATCAGTTCAGTCGTTTCAGAGCGGTCACATATGAATACACACACACAAAAAAATCTGAATTTATAAACAGATTTGGTTCAGGTTAGATTAGATTGGATTAGTGTAGCCACTGAATCACATTCTGAATTAAATACATTTCATGCAATTTACTCTACATTAGATTAGATGAGATAGTTAAGAATCAGATCAGATTTGATGGATTAGATTTAGATATAGATGACGATGTGCCATATTATCTACCCAATGTATTTTAGACTAATTTTAATCTTGATAATATCACAATCGCACTCAGAGTCTCAGATTTGATGGCTCGTCCTCATCTTTTTAGACCCTGGCCAAAGGCGGTGTGACCTACCGGGACGAGCCCTGGCACAAGGAATGTTTTGTGTGCAGCGGCTGCAAAACGCAGCTGGCCGGCCAGCACTTCACTTCTCGGGACGACAGCCCGTATTGCCTCAAGTGCTTCGGAAGCCTCTACGCCAAGAAGTGCGAGGCCTGCAGCAAACCCATCACAGGCAAGACTCTAGCCCCAACCGCCTTGGTGGTCTGGGATGTTTTTGTACTCGTACTGTGTTTAAAACTCATATTTGTAAATTCACGCACTTCGGTTGAGCATTTGTTGCGTAACAGAGCAGCTGTACTTGACTGACCAGGAGTTTCCCAACTTTTGACATTGAGTTCCACTTTTTGTTACTGACAAGCAAGTATGGCGTTGTAGGGCCGATAGAAGATTAGATCCGGCTGCTTGGAGTGCATAGTGGTCAGAAGCTGCAGTACTCAGTTTGGCCGCCGGAGGGGATTAAATACCCCACAAAAACAGACCACACAAAATATATCTATTTATTTTGTTTGTTTATTCGGGATGCCCTAACATAAAACCTAGCTAAAGACAATTGCGGTACGACTGTTAATTTTCACAAAATCAGTTCAGCCGTTTCGAAGCCTGTAAGTCCAAACACAGACAAGGGATTTATAAAGTAGTTCAGATTATATTTATATTAAATTTAGACAGATTTAGATTAGAATGGTAAAAGGCTACAGGTTTTACGTGCCTTTCTTAGGGCCCGGTCACACAGCCGTTTGCGTCTGTATCGCGGGTAAAATTTTGCGATTTTTTTTTTGCCCGTGGTTGCCCGCGATGGAAAATGCACAAAATTGGCCAACCCGCTGTTCATCGGTGGTATGCCCGCAAAACAGACGCCGGCGACTGTTCCGCTTCCTCATCGCGTCATTTCCGCTTGTGGACCACGGGTATAAAAGCTGCCGAGCCGGTGTTATGCCGAGAAATGCATCCTTGCCGAGATTTGCATCCCCTCGCTACTACAACCACTTTTACCTCGTTTTATCTCACTTTTATATCACTTTTAGGGAATTTAATGGCGAACATATAACCAAAACCACTTCGTCTTGCATTTGTTGGGAATGTAATACAACTTAAACCATTCCGTCTTTGTATTTGTTGTGAATGTAATCGAACGGTAATGCACGCCGTATACAAATCACTTTTGAGCAGGTAACATGTTTATTTTGCCTTTTTCTATTCAAATCGCTCGTATTAAAACTGTTATGCACTCTGCCATAAAGCTTATTTCTGCATAATAAGCTTTACGGTAGAGTGCATAACAGTTCTCAAAAGTGATTTATATACGGTGTGTATTACCGTTCGATTACGTTCTCAACAAAAAAAGACGGAATGGTTTAAGTTGTATTACATTCCCAACAAATGCAAGACGAAGTGGATTTGGTTATATGTTCGCCATTACATTCCCTAAAAGTGAGATAAAACGAGGTAAAAGTGGTTGTAGCAGCGAGGGGATGCAAATCTCGGCAGGGATGCATTTCTCGGCATAACACCGGGCTGTAGAAATCATAACCGCTCAAGACTCAGTCCCGTGAAGATCAAGATTTCAAGCTATGGCACGGAAGAAGCCAATATGTTATTATTGTAATAGTTTTTCATTTTTATTTTATTATCTTGTTATGAAATGAAAAGAAATAAAAATGGATTAAGACGAGGTCACTACGGTGACGGGGATCCATGTTCACCCCTTGACATCTCGAGCACAACTAACGTGTGCTTGGCAAATCGCGCTGCATATACGCGGGAAAGGCGTTTGACCGTCACACGTGTAACACGCTAATTTCACGTAATAACACCGCGATACAGGCGCAGAACATGCTATGACCGTGCTCCACCCACGATTACCCGCTGAAATTTCGCGTCCTACCCACGTGTAACCACGCCCTGGCCGCGGCCATAGCACGTCGTTCCGCGTCATTTCCGCGTCATTACCTCGTATGTACCACGTGTGCCGCCCGCGGTTAACACGTGGTCTAAAGTTTTGAGCAGCGCAAAACTTTTTCGCGCGGCCAACCGCGTGTGAATTTCCGACCGCGTGTAAAGCACTGCTGTATCTCGTCTGTATGGCGATCTCAAAGCGTCCAACAGCGTCTGCTTCACAGGCAGAAATTTCTGGCCGTGATTCAGCCTCTATACAGACGCAAACGGCTGTGAGACCGGGCCCTAAGGTAGTTAGCGCTTCCCTTTTGATTGACACCTTTCCCACATGTATTCCACGTGTCTGTCTTCAAAAAAAAATGCATAAATTAGCCGCATCATTGCATAAGCCACAGGGTTTAAAGCTCGGGGGAAAAGTAACGGCTATAAGTGTGAATTTTACAGAACATGCCCAAGATTACAGAAGCAGATCTGCCCTAAAGGGTGTGGGAATCAAAGAACAGCAACAGTATCGGCCGATTGCGATGATGATGTACCGTTATAGTCAAAACAGTTCACAACATAATGAACTGGCATCCTACGTAATATCATTTGCAGATGTCCATTTTTAAAAAACAAATCAATATAATAATACTATGTTATTATTATGTTATTAACATGTTGCCATCATTAGAAGTAAAGTTGAAATAGGTTGTCAACCACTGAAACATCTGCCTTGTATAAAATCAATGATATGATGAATAAATATATACATTATAGGCTACTTCTAAAAAATAATTTTGGAATAATTGATCATGGATCTAAAGATCATGTCAATGACTTGTCATGCGAGTTAGAAGTTACATTTCCTAGAAAACCACAATGACCTATCACTGAACCAGTTTGGGCCCTACTTGGGTCTTTTTTAGAGGACTACCACGATGGTGACCCCTGTGCTAGATATTATTTTATTTTGATTAATAGTAAAAGGTTTTTATTTATTGTTTAGAATTTATGATTGTTATTTTTACTTTTATTAATAATAATATTATTTTTCCAATTGCTTTATTAAGTTATTTATTTATGTGTGTATTTCATTGATAAATCAATCGTGATTGCTACCAGTAGTTACTCGTCTGACCTGTAGGAGGCAACCTAAGTACAATCAAAGGCTTCTTTAAGATTTTCCAGTATAGGTCAGCAGTTGTTTTATTTTTATTTTTGGGGGTCGCCTTCCTGACTGTGACAGTAACTTCTCTTTCGGGATTTATACGCGGATCGCTCGCTGCGATCCCAGAAATAAACGTGTCGTAACGAACGACCGGAGGTTCCCTGATGGCTTTTCCCACAATTCGGCGGGAGTGGAATCTTTTGCAGAGAGTTTCCACCCTGCAGATTTGATTATGTGATGTTTAAAATTGAATATGATGTAATTTTAGGTCAATGGGAAAGTAGGAAAACAGATGAAAAAGAAAACTGATGAAGTGGTATGTGTATTGTCACTTGAGCACCATTCCAAGATTTTCATCAAATAGTCATTTCAGCTGCCGGCTAGCTACCTCACTGCAGGGTGCTAAATTTTATTCTCATCGTTATTCAACTTTAGGTTATCATCACCACTGTAGCCCGGTAACTAGTTACCAACTGGTTAACAGCGACTGGATATGCAAATGCACTTTAGTGCAAAGGTTATTTCCGAAACACATTATCACTTGTTAGGTTCAGCTATAACTGGGTAATAAATCACATTTATTCAAAACCGCCTTATGTGTTTAATGCATAATCCTTCAAAAAACTTGTTTTTTGGAGGTGGACCCAAACGCAGATACATGAGCTAAATGACAAGAGTTATTGAGGGCAAAAGTAATTAACAAAAAGTTGAAAAGGGAAAAAACAGAAACAAAACAAGCAGTCAGGAAAAACTCACGGCTGGCAAAGTTCAGGGAAGTACAAAGTTGATTGACAACAGGAATCAAAAGGTCGAGGAGCATACACAGGCAAAAAAAATCACAATTCCAAGAAATGATTCGGCAGCTTCTGCTGTCAGCACAGTCATTGACTACTCCTCTATTGATTGGGTCAGGTGTGGGTAATGATTAACAGGTGTGGGGTTCTCCAGTCGGTCTACTTGTTGGCACAGTCTGGAGGACGGCGGCATGTTGGATCCTGACAAATTCCTTATTTTGAAAATTGACTATTACCTAAATATTGTTGTTAGCTGAATCTCCTTAAGATGGTTGTAATTATTAAACCTTAATCTCATTTGGGGTTTGGGAAAAGCTATAATTATATTTTTTAAAACAAGATATTAATGTTTGACGAATGCTTGATGTAATTTTTTTTTTTCGAGATTTTCATTTTTCAACACAACCTGACCATCTAAGGTTAGCTCATCGCGCGGTGACTTACCGCTGACTGGCTAACTGCTTTGCATGTCTAAGTGTTGTAGCAAAGCTTAACATCTTGCTGGTTTGTATCTCTCTTAAAAATGTTAATAAAACGTTAGCTTTTAGCCTTTTACTGGCTTTCTACTATTAATGCCAACAAGTCTAAGTGGTTTATTGATCATTATTTTTAGCCTGTATTTGCTAGTATGCTAATTGACTACCGAATGGCCAACTGCTCTGAATGGCTGATTATTTTAGCGATACTTAACAACTTGCTTGCTGGTAACTCTCTAATGAATTGTTTATAAATAATAAGCTTGTATCATTTAACTAGCCTCTATTAATGCTAAAACGTTTCTTTAATGACCATTGTTTTTAGTTTGTAGTTGTTAGCACGCTAATTTACTGCTGACTAACTGCTTTGTATGTGTTTTAGTGATGCTTTACATCTTGCTAGCTGGTGGCCCTCTATGAATTAGTTTCTAGCCTTTAACTGTCTTGTCACTAGTGATACTGCCAATTACCATTAGTTCATTGAGCGTTACTTTTACCCTCCCTTGCTATCAGGCTAACTCAACACTGACTGACTAACAGCTTTGCATGACTAAGTGTTTATCAATGCTTAACGTCTTACTAGCTTGCTGCGCTTGCTAGTTTGCATTTCTCGAAAGGAATCATAAATGGTGTTTGCTTTTTGCCCTTTTACTGGCTAACTACTTTTAATACCATTAAATCCTTATTGTTTTATTTAGCCTGTTGCTCCTGGCAAGTATTTTTGACAACCACAAATTAATCCAGTGCCAACTTTAGCACTTCATATCTTAGATGAACTCTGTCAACTTTCATAGTGAAAGTACAAAGGTTCACAATTGGGATTAAATTGATTTTTTTGTTGTACTTTTGGCTTGGTCACCCTTTCTGAGAAGCGCATACCTGTCAACTTATCCGTTTTTACAGTGTTTTATGATTTTCCATCATTCCAAATTGTGTCTGCTGTTACATTTTTTTTTTCATTAGACTGATCTCTTTTCACCCATTTCCTCCCTAATCCGGATCGTCTTACTCACTGGTAGCAGACGACAACGTCATCGTAGATGGCTAATATTGTCGCATTACACTGGCAAATGTTATTTTGATCAGGCATTTACTTTTCCGTGCGCATTGTTATCATTAATTCTGTTTTTATCCTATTAAGTCTCTTTTACTGTGAATAAATATGTGCTGTGTTGTTTGTGAGGTATATTATTGTTTAATAAGGGGAATTGTAATCATTAATAAGGAGAGCTATTGGTTGAAGTTGACAGGTATGGAAGACCCAAATTAATCCATTGCCTTAGCAGCTAACGTTAGCATTCCCCACCTTTTCAACATTTACAGTACAAATGTTATGGTTTAAGTTGATCACTGTTTAATATGCTAGCTGCCTAGTTGTCTTACAAAGGTGTCCTTCATCCTCGCGACCATTAATAGTTCGTTACCTCTCCATCCAGGTTTCGGCGGAGGCAAGTACATCTCATTCGAGGAGCGCCAGTGGCACCAACCGTGCTTCACCTGCACGCAGTGCTCTGTGTCACTCGTGGGCGCCGGCTTCTTCCCCAACGGCGAAAGCATCTTGTGCCGCGACTGCCACGGAGGCCCATAAAGATGCCGCAAGCGGTCCCGTAATAGTCAAAGTCTTTTAAAAGGTCAGACAGGGAAATGGAAGTGCTTTAGTTTTCTCAAGTCGACCGTCATCAACCTTCTGTGCCTTAAAACAGTGTTTGGCAACCTTCTCTGTGCCGCGGACCGGTTCAATGTCTGATATTATTGCCCTGCCTACTAACAACGTTAGTATCGATAAAATCATACTCATCATAATAATAATAATAAGACAAAAAACGCAGTGTTAGCTCTGCATCACCACGGATCTTAAAGACATGGGAAAAAACCTGAGATTTGCTCTCCTCATCACACTATTTGAATTCAAGATACTACATTGTCTCACCTATTTCATCAATCGTTGTACAAGAGTTGTTTGGGCTGAACTTATTCCCATGATGCTCCATTACGGTGCCACGTTATAGAATGTTGTGATGGAGCATTATGGGAATTAATTCAGCCGAAACAACTCTTGACCAATTACGTGCCCCTTCAAGATAAAAAAAGGCAAGACAACGTGGTACCGTGAGTCAAAATAGTGCGATAATGAGATAAGATCGTATTCCTGTTCCTGTGTCATCAACAGGGATTGCATCGTCGAGATCCGGTCTTGCAAAAGTGATCGGCAGCATGTGTCGGTTGGTTAAACATTATCCCATACTATAATTTACCGCCACAAAACCTCACAAGTTGAGGTTAACACTAATGAAAACAAATTGTGTGAGTGCACGAATTAATACAATATAAACAAGGGCAACTTTTATCTAACTCTTTATTTTTTCTGTGCGGTCCAAAACCAAACGACCCATGGCCTGGAACCGGTCCACGGCCCGATGGTTGTCGACCACTACCTTAAAACATCATGCAAAGTAGTTTTTTTCTTTATTTTTAAAAAAAGGTGAAGTTTATTGCTCTAATCATAATACGCCAGTATACCGTTTTTGAGCACATTTACTGTTAGCCAAATGAGGTGAAAATACACCTTTGGCACGAAAGGAATTTATACTTGATATTTTTTTAATTTTGTCACCTGTCAATCAATACAAAAACATTTCTGGCAGTTTTTTGGGGGTTATTGCTAAGTTCATTTAGCACTTTTTGGACAAGCTTCTATGTTAGGTGCACATAAACAACAGACTCTTTAACAAAATCAAGGCACAGAACCACTTTTTGCATCTGTTTGATGAACCTTTTGTATATTCCTTCTATTGTTTTTTTTTAATTCAATAATTGGTTTTTATGTTTAAAAAAAAAAGCTTTTGACAGTTTGTCTTTTATTTGACGCTAGTGAGTTGAAAAAAAAAGTTTTTTTCTACATGCTAATCGATTGTCACAATTAGATACCCATTTGGTTGCTGCCCCCAAGTGGTTTGGAGTATTTTCATATTTACCTCTTCCACATTGCATTGCTTTTAAACGTGAGCCAAAAGATGCTGTGTTGTTTTTTCTTATGAGGAGGGAGAATGCAAGTCTTATGGTTTTTGTTGCTGTTTTGTCTATTATTGTACTATTGTATTTTAGTTTATTAGTTTCATTATCTATATTTTTTGTTTGAAGCTTGAATATCAATGCTTTCATGTGAAAACAAATCTAAAATCCTTTTTATGTCTAGAACCAAAACAGGATCAGGACCTAAACGCGTGACGTTACTCACACAAGCTTTTTATTTTACGGGAAATGGGGAGTCATGCATGTTAGGCAGCAGTCTGGCGTGTAATGATAGGAAGCCAGAGGCCGACGAGATTGATACCAATTGCCCTAGTTGATATCGGACAGATGAGGTCGATGCCAGACAGGACGGGACAGACAGGGTAGATAATGGAACCGGATATCGAAAATAAACAGGACAAACCAGACAGGAACAAAAACCGGAGAGGATAATAAACAGGACAAAAATAAACGAAAACAATACCGGACTTTAACAATTGAATTTAAGTAATCCGCAAAAATACATAACTGTCATCCAGTTCCTGCGCCCCTTATGCTCAGTAGGGTCGCGGGGGTGCTGGAGCCCATCCCAGCCGTCTTCGGGCAGTAAGCAGGGGACACCTTGAACCAGTTGCCAGCCAGTCACAGGGCACACAAAGACAGACATCACATTAGCTCATTGACGCCTAGGGACAATTTGAACCGGCCAATTAACCTGCGTGTTTTTGGTAATATGGGAAGGAACGAGAGTGCCCGAAGGTAACCCACGCAGGCACGGGGAGTACATGCAAACTCCACATGGGGAGGCTGCGGTAGCTGGACTTGAACCCTGAACCTCTATACCGTGGGGCTGTGCACTAACCACCCATCCGCCGTGACGCATGAACAATCACATAAAGTTGTATTTTTTAAAATAGGTTATGAAATTTGCAATTATTCGAAATGCCCTGAGCCGCCCACAGGGAACTAACGTAATCTTCTGCGATCGAAAAGTACCCAAAAACCTCAAAAGGCTGGGCCAAAAATGAAAAGTGAAACGGTACGGTTTGATCACTTTGAGTCTCCATAGTTTGTATTCTTTCTTGTGCTTTTTAGCAATGGTTTTCGGTTGCAGGACTCAATACAGTGGCATCTAGTGGTCAAATAATACACACTTTCCCTTCAAGTCATTAAAGTGTAACTGTTTTATAAATCTGTTCTCATTGACTTCATATAGCCAACAATATCCTCAATTTTCAACAAAAAACAATAATTTTCACATGACAGTAAGGGTATACAGGTATGACTGACGTCCCATGCTACAAGCGCTAAGCTAACATATACTCAGCATTTTTTCTTATTTCTTTTTCTTATCCTTGCCTTAATTATTTCTTTGTTTGAAAATATTTCAAAACCACTTCATTAAAACTTTCTAATGGCTAGGCAAAGGGAAAATATTCTTTTTTTAAATTTGATATTTGGAGTGTTTTTATCCCTTAAATATTTTACTTTTTTGTCTTTTATTCTATGTGAGTAAAGTATTACAAATCTAAATATATATATTTCAATATTTCAGCTTTGATGCTGGTGAGTCAGAGTTGGCAAATATGCATTTTTTTAATATTTTCAAGTCAGTGGAAAAGAAGCCATTGTTTCGTATGAATCCCGACACAACTTTTCGAGTTTTTGTGTGAAAAATAAATGGAATGATTTGGGATTTTTTTGCTGTCTTGTCTTCAAATAGCGCTTATGAGAATTGTGCTGACTTTGACCGAACCCTCCGACACTTTCAGCGAGTTATCGCTAAAAACAAAGACGAGCTACGAGGAAGTTTGTGTAAATATGTAACTCGGGGATGTGTTTAAGCTGACTCGACTGTTTGAGCACCTCCATGGCGTACACACGGAATAACAGATGCATGCTCCTTATTGCCTTTTGGAATTTTTTCACCAAAAAAGGAAATGGAAAAGTGGCGGCTCGGAGGAGGAGGAGGAGGAAGGGGTGGTGCAAGTGTGGGAGCGAGGAAGGGAAGGAGGATGTTCACATCTGGACTCGACACTTTCTGCAGGGGGTCAGGCTTTTTTTCTGTTTTGGCGAGATTTATTGGCAGGAAGGACAAGACAGGGGCAGCAGAGGAAGGGTCAGTGGGAAAACCGGCCCTGCACTATGCAGCCTAGTGTTAGCCAACTGAAGGATGTAACATTAAAAAAACCATAAAGCGCCAAGTATCTATGGCATCTGTTTCAAACTCATGACCAATGTTCCCTCTAATTTTCCACGGGTCTGAGCGTTCACACAAAGTCGGTGAGCAACGCTTGAAACAAGAGTGAGCAACAGCAATCCCGAGTGTGGCTACTAAGTCATTATCAAACATGTCCAAAACTTAAAATCACGTTACATTTTGCTGAGTTTCCGGCAATTTTTCACTTTTGAATGAATTGACTAATGTATAATTGCTCGGCCTACAAACATCATTTGTTTTCACAACAATTCTTTCACAACATTTCCATTTCTTTTTTTTCCTGGTATCTTTTGTCGCATAATACTAGCTTTTTGGGGGGCTTATATAGTCGGTTGCGCAATACACAACTGTATTTAATCACATTTTTTAGTGGAAGTACAATGTTCGCAACAAGATTGACTTGGTATAATTGGAAGTTATTTGAATGCAACACAAACTTTGTCTTCTTTTTCTCTGTTTTTTCTATTTTTTTTAATTCCTTTAAAAAAAATCTCATTGTATTTATTTTTTTCTAGCTGTTACTTTTTCTTTTTGTTCTCTTTTTACTTTTTTCCTTTGTTTCTTTCTTTTCTATTTTTAATTCCTTTAAAAAAAATCTCATTGTATTTATTTTTTCCTAGCTGTTACTTTTTTCTTTTTGTTCTCTTTTTACTTTTGTCCTTTGTTTCTTTCTTTTCTTTTTTTCTGGCTTTTTTCTGATTTTTTCCTTCTTTTTTCTCTTCCTTTTGTTTCTTTTCTTTCTCAGCTTTTAACTCCTTTTTCATTTTGGTATTTTTTTCTTTTTTGTTCTATTCCCCCTTCTTTTAAGTCATATTGTGCATAATTTTACAAAATATTTGGTCATATAGGGATGAAAGAAGCAAAAACAACCTGAAGAGCCGTTTAGGACCCGAAAGAGCCGATTCCTTTTAGTGAGCCGAGCCGAAGAAGCCGGTTCTCGAAAAACTGCGCTGGATAGATTTTCTTGTGCGCGATTGCGCACGCGCAGCTTAGAGGGAGCATTGCTCATGACCCTTGAGACATGTTGAGAGAAGCACAAGAGAAAAAACACCGCCTTGCATTTTTAAATATGTCTACTGGATGTTGCCCAATCCAGGCAGCACTCACAAAGCACCCACTGTAGCTGTATTAACTGACTACCATAAATCAACCAATGAAAATTGAGGAAACCCATCGCAATGTTATTTTACTTAAAATATTAGTCACAGGTGCGCAATGTGAAATATACAAACTTAAAAAGTATCTGGGTTTGTAGTTTGAAGAAGCTTTAGGCCTTTTCTATAATACATAGGAAATCTAACAGTAAAGTTCCCAAAATCAGTTTAAGATTTTCATGGGGAAAAAAAGCAGAAAGTGTCATGATGTGCCAATTGCCCTCACCTGCGCTCACTCCTTCAGCCCCACCTGCCACTTGTTTCCTAATTTGTCCTCCTCCTATTTAAATTCTCGTTCACTCCGGGTCAGTTCGTCTGCAAACCTCAGCACATGCAAGGCAAGCACTTTTGACTTTGGCTCCTGGTTTTAGCCCGACCAGTTTCCTGTACCGAGCTCTGTTCTCCTGTCCCGGCTACCCGTATCCTCATTCTGTTTCCTGTATCGATCCTCGATCCAAGCTCCGTTCTCCTGTCTCAGCTACTTGTATCCTGATTCTGTTTCCTGTATCGATCCCCGATCCAAGCTCCGTTCTCCTGTCCCAGCTACTTGTATCCTGATTCTGTTTCCTGTATCGAACCCCGATCCAAGCTCTGTTCTCCAATCCCGGCTACCCGTATCCTGATTCTGTTTCCTGTATCGATCCCCGATCCAAGCTCCGCTCTCCTGTCACGGCTACCCGTATCCTGATTCTGTTTCCTGTATCGATCCCCGATCCAAGCTCCGCTCTCCTGTCCCGGCTACGTGTAGCCTTATTCTGTTTCCTGTATCGATCCCTGATCCAAGCTCCGTTCTCCTGTCCCGGCTACTCGTATCCTGATTCTGTTTCCTGTATCGACTCCCGATCCAAGCCCTGTTCCCCTGTTCAGGCTACCTGTATCCTGCCCGATTCTGTTTCCTGTATCGATCCCCAATCCCTGGCTTCCATCTCCTTCTGGCCAGCGAGCACCAGATTGCTATCTTATTCCTCTCACCCTGACTTCCCCTTAATAAAGCATTGTGTGAAGCATTCGGGTCCCCTGCTTGTACCGATCGTGACAGAAAGACTTTAAATTAAATCTATTTTTCAAATTAGTGTTTATGTGGTATTTTTGCTCCTTTCCAACCTGCATGAGTTTCTCCGAGTTAAATAAACTGTAGTGGAAACAAATTCAATTGTTGCCTTGAT
This sequence comes from Urocampus carinirostris, assembly GCF_059441175.1. Taxonomy (NCBI): domain Eukaryota; kingdom Metazoa; phylum Chordata; class Actinopteri; order Syngnathiformes; family Syngnathidae; genus Urocampus; species Urocampus carinirostris. The sequence continues at coordinate 52,644,896 of NC_142350.1, forward strand.
TTTTTTATACAAATGCGCAGTTGATAAACACTACAATAGATTATGTATGTCATGATTACTGACTCAGCTGTGCCCGCTCATTTGGCGCCAACCGCCGCGGGTTCTGATTGGCTCCCTGTCAGTATTTGAATCCAGTCCTGTCTGTCCCCTGTTGTCAGTCCGTCTGCGAACCTCAATGAATACTAAGCAAGCCTTTTTGGACCCTGATTCCCACCTGGCCCATTTTTGCTCCTTCCTGTCTCCGGCTACGACCTGTTTTGCTCCTGACCACGTCTGTTCTCCCGTCCCGGCTTACGACCTAGTTTTGTCCCCGACTATGTCTACTCTCCCGTTCTGGCTTACGACTCGTTTCCGACCCCAACCACGCCTTGCTTTCCCAGTCCCGGCTACCACCGCCAGTTTTTCCGTTCCTGACACCGCCACCGCTCGCTTCCGTGTTAGGTTAACGGTAAAGTCTTGATAGACTTTTTCTTTCTCGTAAGATTTAGGACAAGACATGAGCCAAGGAGGGTCAGTGGGAAAAGCCGACCTTGCATTCTACACCAACTAACATTTGGCAACTCAGTGATAGAACATTATTAAGGTGAAGTTCCAAGTATCTAGGATTTTTAGGATCTTTTATGCAAGACTTTTTGGATGGTATTTAGGAAAAGACAGGCCCAGCAGTGTTTGCTCTTAGCCGAGAAAATCGTTTTTATTAACCTCTAAAGCACAGGTGTCAAACAGGCGGCCCGTGGGCCAGATCAGGCCCGCGAGACAACACTCAGAGAAGCGCAAGAGAAAAACAAGCTGCAGGTTGAAATATGTCAACTTAATGATGCCAAAGCCAGGTGCCTCGAACAAAGACACTGTACTTGTATTTCTTTCTCTCTCTCTCTCTCTCTTTCTTTTCCACCCCTTTTCTCCCACTCTCTGTGTCTCTCTTTTTCTCTTCTTTTGTTGCTCTTTGTCTCTTTCTCTCTCTTTGTCTTTTTAACTTCTTTTGCTCTAACTTTTTTCCTTTTCTCTCTTTTCTCTCTTCCTTCCCTTCGCGCTTTCTTTTCTCTCCTTCTTTCTTTCTATTTCTCTTTGGATTTTATTTCTTCCTCTCCCTTTCTTTTCCCCCTGTCTCACGACTTTTTATCTCTTTTGTTTCTCACGCTCTCCCCCTCCCTCCCTTTTTCTTTCTTTGTCCCGCCTTCTCTCCCTTTTCCTCCCTCTTTCTCTTATTTCTTCATCTCTCTTTTTCTTTCTCTTTAATCTACAAGTCCGGCCCCCGACAGAATGTTTGTTCTATCGTGTGGCCCCCAAGTTAAAATGAGTTTGACACCCCTGCTCTAAACTATGTTTCTCTATTTATGTGATTTTGTGTGGGCTTTTTAATAGTAAAGTTGTCAGGACCAGAACGGAAACAGGACAAAGTTGCGTTACGTTTTCTCACAAGTTTTATTGAAGGAAAGAGGAAGGGCTGCGCTGTTCGCTGGAGGACGGAAGCAAATCGCTCCCGTACTCGGATTGTGATCCGAACATGGAAGTAGATCTTTCGTGGCGAGCGATAGCGGTGTCAGGGATGGAAAAACTGCTCGGTAGCAGGGACTGGGAGAGCAAAAACGTGGTCGGGGTCAGAAACGGGTCGCAAGACGGAACGGGAGAGCAGACGTGGTCGGGATCAAATACAGGTCGCAAGTCGGGACGGGAGAGCAGGCGTAGTCGGGATCAAAACGGGAGTAGCCGGAGACAAACAGGAGCAAAAACGGGACAGGCAAGAGTCAGGGTCGAAAAAGGCTTGCCTTGTAAAAACAGAGGTTCGCAGACGGAATTACAACGGGATTCACAGGAGTGGGTTCAAATAGTGACTGGGAGCCAATCAGAACCCACGGCAGTTGGCGCCAAAGGAGTGGGCTCAGCTGAATCAAATCAGTAATCATGACAGTGTTCATATTTCAGAGAATATTGAAACAATTATTTGCTATCTAAAATTTGTCTGAAATTCTGCTGCACAATGTTAGAGATGCTAGGGATAAAATGGCTGACTCAAGTCGAATGCAAATGTAAAATTGAAGACATAACCCTCTGATTGTCACTGTTCTGACTTTAACCGTCTGAGGCGAAATGTTTGATTCCCCAAAATATCTTGTTATGCCGTTTTTGTTTCACAAAATAATTTGTGTTACATGAACCCACCACACGTTTATGTTAAGTGAAACTATCTACAAAAGCCAAAATATTTTTACTATCAAGTCAATGTTATTTTGTATGCCATCTATCCTCTCTTAGGGGTCGAATGACGTCAGATCAAAAGAAGGGTTAAAAGTCGTTGACTTTTAGTCCAAGTCAAAGGAAATTTCCTGTTTTGAAAAATCAAATTTCTCGCTTTTATTGAAGGCAACGGTTATGTTCCATTAATGTAATATTTACCAAAGTTAATCAGCCTCCAATGACCAAACAATAAAAAAATGGTATGCCAGAATTGGTTTTCCCCTCGGATTATGTCATTTTTGTCGAGAGCAGGAAAAATTAATATCAACTTGATTATAATCCACAAAGGAAATATTTTTCTCAACTCGAAACTATATCATTGGCGGTGAACAGATGTTACCTTTCTATATATTATTTTTACGACACTTGTGTGTGGCAGTGTTATATATGTACACATTGCCCCCTCTTGTGGTCATTTTTTTACCTACATTTACAACAAATTCCCACTGAACTAGTTTTTTTGTTTTATTTTGAAAGGAATTCCATGTTTATTAATACGTAGTCTTCTTTTTAGCGTTTTATGTTTCCGTGAGACATCGATTTTAAAAATTATAAAGGTACAGTTTAGAATAAATTCAAATTTTTCTTTTTTTTAAAAAATATGGTGCTTTTTACTTTATTGTTTTTTATCTGAGACAAATATTTCCCAGGGGTTTGAAGCTACGGTTTTGAATATGTGCTAATTGGGGGCAGCATATGCTAATGCTAGCGAATTACGTCCCAATATTTTTAGAGTTTTGTGTTGAGTTTGCTTGAATATGTTTGTCAAGTCACATTTATTTGTAAAGCCCTTAATCACAAAATGTCTCAAAGGACTGCACAGGAAACAAATACACCATCCCCTGATCTCAAACCAACACAAAGGAAAAAAAACCTTGAGGTATCTCAAGTGGTAATCCCCCTTCCAGGATGACCAGGTTTATTTAATAGATTTTAGCAAATCAGCTAAACGTCCCAAATTGAAATTAAATTCCCTGAAGAATATGCTTCTGTCTGGAGAGCGGGTTTAGCAGTATTCGCTGTCTCAGTCGGATCTCCCAAAGTCCAAAATCAAGAGCCTTCAGCTGGTACAAAATGCTGCAGCGAGGCTTTAAACTAAGACAAGAAAGTTTTATCACATACCCGATTTTAGCGAACCTGCATTGGCTCCCTGTTAGCTTAAGATGTGGTTTTAAGGTTCTGTTGGTATTATACAAAATCATGCATGGACTTGTTCCCTTATATCTTTCAGATTTAATTTCCCCCTATGTTCCAGTCCGGAGCTTTCGCTCTGAAAATGCTGGTCTACTAGTGATCCCAAGAGCCAAGAAGAGATCTGCAGGTTAGAGAGCGATTTCCATCCAGACCCTGGTTTTGTGGAATGCTCTTCCCCATGAAATTCGATCTGCAACCTCAGTGGAACTGCTTAAATCTAGGCGTAAAACACACTTCGATTCTATGGTATTATTTGTCCTCATGTAGGTTTTAGATCAGGGGATGGTGTCATAATAGTCTGTGGTTTGCAATAATCTTTGGTCTGTGCAGCCCTTTGAGACTCCTTGTGATTAAGGGCGTCAAAAATAAACATGACTTGACTTGACTTTATGGGTTGTGTATATTATTCTCCTTTCGAGAGGTGGTGAGGCAGGTGGATCAGAGATTGTGTTGAATGGTGTAAAGTTTCAGGAGGTAGATGGTTTTAAGCATTTGGGTTTGTATTTGGCAGCAGGTGGTGTTTTTTGAGGATGATGTGAAGAATAGGGTGGGTGACGAGTGCAAGGCAATGGGTGTGCTGAACGGATTGTTCAAACGTAGGGATCCACGAATGGATGAAAAGCGAGTATCGTATGAAGGTGAGGTGGTACCATTAGCGATGTATGGCTCAGAGGCGTGGGATTTGCAATAATTGAGCATAATAGGTTAAATATCTTTGAAATGGGATGTTTGCGTAGTATGTGTGGAGTGTCACTACTGGATAGGTTAAGGAATGAGGAAATAAGGAGAATAGCTGGCGTGGTGGGAGAGCTTGCTGAGAGAGTTGATGAAAATATTCTGAGATGGTTTGGACATATGGAAAGAATGGATAAAGGTCGTTTGATTAAAAGAGTGTGTAGTGCAGAAGTGGTGTGAAATAGAATGGAAGGAAGGCCCAAATTTGGTTGGATGGATGGGGTGAAACATGCTTTGGATGTGAGGTCAGTTCATTTAAAGGATGCAAGAGAGTGTGCTAGGGATGGTTGTGAATGTTGAAGGAAAATTAAGAATGACTGATATCGATGCATATGATGCGGAGGGGGTAAACCAGTGTATGCTGTCGGGTCTCTCTGATATTGAAGGTTTGCATGGCATCTCACCACTTGTGCTGTGGGGTTAATGTTCCGTGTCAGGTTGGGAAGAGCGAAGGGGAATGAATTTTTGGTGATTGTGAGTGTGTTCTTAACTCTGGCCACCTCCCATGAGGGAGATATGGCTTTGGAATATAGATCGGTAGACAGATTTATAGACCATGAATTTTGTTAATAGGCGGCACAGATGAGTGGTTAGTCCGTCTGCGAAAAAATTCTGAGGTCTTGGGTTCAAATCCAACTACCAGCCCTCCTATGCAGAGTTTGCATGTTCTCCCCTGCCTGTGTGGGTTTCCTCCGGGTGCTCCGGTTTCCTCCCACATTCCAAAAACATGCACAGCAGGTAAATAGCTGCCTCTAAATTGTCCCTAGGTGTGAATGAGCAAATGAGTTGTCTCTGTGTACCCTGCGACCGACTGGCAACCAGTACAAGGTGTCCCCTGCCTGAATATGGCTGGGATGGGCTCCAGCACCACCGTGACCCTACTGGGGATAAGCGGGGCAGATGATGAATGAATGGATTGATTTTGTCATGAATGATCAATGCTTACACTCATGTTCCAGTTCCTGTTTATCCAAGAAAAGTGTCATTGTTTTTGGCAAGATCGCTGTTCGATTTTGCTCTTTGAAAATAAAAAAAGATTGCAGTTAAAAATTAGAACAGAAGATGGGGCTATTGTCCAGGTCATGTCCACAAGCCTACCGACATCTCTCATGTTAAATTAGGAAAATAAAAAAGAAATAAGGAAAGGAAAAAAAATTATTACAAATGAATTTAACTATAGCTTGACATAATAATCACATGTATTTATTATATATTTCATTGTATTTATTGTATACATAAATGTTTTAACCGGAACTAGTATGTCTGAATATTCCTTATCAGAAGTCCCGCCACTATTAAGGCTTATAATGAAACATTTACCTTCAAAAGTCTTAATTGTGCAAAAATATCAGAATTCTGTCGTAAATAAAGCAGCGTTGGGTATTGATCTGCGGTGGCTAGCAGTCACAAAAAAGACACCCAGGGATCTTTTCAGCACGACTGTTTTTCCTAAAAAGAAGAAAAATCAGCCCAGAGTCCTTTTAGAGTTCAAGGGATGGAGCTTGTCGCCATTTTGGGAAGGATAGTGGTCTTGTTTTGGCCTTTCCTTCTCCTTCCGATGTCTCCTCGTCCTCCGGTTGGAACGTACACTGGCCGTTCCCCTTTTGTCTTTTTCTCTGATGAAACAGAAAGACAAATAATCAAGGGTGTCATGGGCGGCATTTAAAAAGTTATTATTTGGGCATTAGCGTCAGGTTTAACATGAGAGAAATTACCCAAAACAGACTCAGAAGCAGTTTCTTCCCCAGAGCCATTACCACAAAAACATGCCTGTGTCTGAGCATAGAAAATATTTTTATGTTTTATTCTTATTTTTGGCCAATGTTGTAGCCAATTTTTTTGCACTACTTTTCATTGCATTGTTTTGGGGTGCACTCATAATTTAGGGCCAGTCTACAAGCATTACCTTGTAAATATTGATTACCCTAATATTCAGTATTTTATCTTATTCCTTTCAAGTATTTATCAGATGGTGGTTATAACATTGTTATAACGCATTGGATTTATTATTCTAAATGGTATCAAAATGGCTTAAATCCGATTTTCGAAAGTCTTAAAAATGTCAGCGCATTGAAAAGGTTTTTATTTGTTTGCGATAAAAACATTTAGTAAAGTTATTTTTTTATGCATCATGATAAAAGTGCTAGGGGGCAGCACGGCGGCGCAGTGGTTAGCGTGTGTGCGGCACAGTTCTAAGGTCTTGGGAACCTCCTGTGTGGGTTCAAATCCAGCTAGCGGAGTTTGTGTGTTCTCCCCGTGCTTGCGTGGGTTTCCTTCAGGCACTCCGGTTTCCTCCCACATTCCAAAGACATGCATTTCAGGTGGATTGGCCGGTCCAAATTGTCCCTAGGTGTGAATGAGCGAGCGAGTTGTCTGTCCCTGTGTGCCCTGCGATTGGCTGGCAACCAGTTCAGGGTGTCCCCTGCCCACTGCCCAATGATTGCTGGGGTGGGCACCAGCACCCCCGCCACCCTACTGAGGATAAGCGGTGCAGCTAATGAGATGAGATGAGATAAAAGTGCTACATGAATGTGGCGGTAAAGTTCTTCGTGTCACGGTTGCCATGGCGCCCAATTGGCCCCGCCCGTGTGGCGCCAGCTGCAGCTCGTTGACAGATTGGCCTCCCTTCTATTTAATCTCAGTGCTCTCACTCAGCCTTTGTCAGTCCGTCAGCAAACCTCTGCACCCGCAAGAGGTGGGTTTTGACTCTGTCCGGCTTCCTGCCTGTGTTTCCTGTCCGTTATCGTTCACGTCTATTTTTTTCCCGTTTAATACCGATCTCCAGTTTCGTTCCCGGGTATTTTGTTCTGTTTGTTACAGATCTCCAGTGTCTGGTATCGTTTCCGTCTATCTCGTCCTGCTTGTTATCGGACTCCAGTCTCCTGTGCCTGATATCAATCCTGACTGTCCCGTCCTGTCCGGTATTGACCCCATCTGTTCGATATCTGCTTGTGCAATTGGTATCGAATTACTGGCGTTGTGGGTTAACGTGCATAACTGTCCCATTTCCCGCAAAATAAAACTTGTGTGAGAAACGTCACACATCTGGGTCCTTCTCCTGTTCCGGTTCTTGACACTTTGGAATTCATGATGTACTGTAAACATCCTTTTTATTTCTTGTTTTCCATGTCTAAAACTTTGGAGGGTGTTTTTTTTTCAGATGGAAATTTTTCAACTTGACCAAAATTTGATTTTTAAAAAAGTGTTTAAAATTACACTACATTGTAATCAATGACAAGCTCTATTCTAAGACAAATAACTACATAAATAATAAAATTTCATTAACCAACTGTTATTTGTAGCACATCAATTCAATTTTCCAAGAGTAGTTTTGCTCACAGATGTAAATTTACTACAATTTATTTTAGTTGAATATTAAATCCTTTCTACAAAATCTGCATATAACGGTCAAGCACTACAGAGGTATACATTTTTAAGGAAACAGAGAATGCTGAGACATAAAAAGAAAAAAATAAAGTGAATACAAATAATGGATAAAAGAAAAAGAAAAAATAATAATCACGATAAAGCGATTTTATCGCATTTTCATAGGTTAGTTTGAGGGCAACAAAAAAAGGAAACATCAACGTTTCATAAAAATATTATATTATTAACTTTATTTTCTTTATTTTTTCCTCAGCATTTAAAAGGTTATTGTTTGGGCTTAGTGTCAATGTTTGTTGAACACAAAATAAATGACTATAATCTATTGGCAGTAAACGATAAATATATAAATGAAAATTCACTTTATAAATAAACAATTTGCAGTCATGTGCGAACCGACAACCGCCACTTCCGTCTATGGCCTATGGATATGGCGTCAAATCAATTATTTTTCTTTCCACAGTTTTTTTTTTTTTGTATTTGTACTTTGCTTTCTTGTACAGTAGGAATGTACTGTTTATACAACACTGTGGTAAGATGATTGTATAGTAATGTATATGCGAAGGTTCAATAAAGCAAAAAAGTCATTTTTTCTCTACGTTAAGTAGTTTGGCCAATAGAGGGCAGCAATGTGCCTCCACACTTTGGAGGCAACTACTGGTAATAAAAAAAGAAAAAGAAAAACCTAAATGAAGCCTATAAGCAAAATGTATCACGTCAAGCATAAAATAATGGATGTTATTCGCAAAAAGTAAGTTTTACTTCCAACATTAAAGAAATGTATCAATATATACAATTTTATATTTTGGGGGTAAAAGTTGAAAAGTATTCCTTGTCTCTATTGACCTTGTTTTATTATCTACAATCAGATGGAATCAAGCTAACCTTGTGATGTTTTGGAACTTTAGATAGATAGATAGATAGATACTTTGTTCATCCCCGAAGGGAAATTCACATTTCCAGCAGCATCCCTGAGCTGAGAACAATCGAGAACAATCGAAAATAACATTAGCAATCCTATTTAGATTTAACCTATACTGAATTACCTCAAGCGATATATTTTATTTAAGGATGTTATATTAAGCTCAAACAACCTTTTTTTTTGTTGGTGATGTTAATGGAAAGTATATATATATATATATATATATATATATATGGATGGCAAAAACTTATATCATTTTTCAAAATATGATGAAAAACTACTCTAGTAGGCTGTAAGCCAATATCAGTAATATTACAACACTCTGAAAACACTCGCGTCAAAAATTTTACCAGTACAATACTTGGGTCAAATTTACCAAGTTTTCGTGGGTTGTTTCATGCAAAACAACCCAATAGTTCAGGTAATTTTTAAATAAAATTATGCATAATGTGTAGTGTGTATTGACTAATTTTGGGGCGTTTTTATTTCCTTTTTTTTTTTTTTTTTTTTTTTCCCAGAATTATACTGTACGAAATAAATTGAAAAAAATTCTGCAAAACACTCAACCCAAGTATGATAGGGTCGGTCCATTTTTTTACCTGAATTTCATTTTTTAACTTAACCGTTATAGAGTGAATAATCAAAGGCTTGAAATATTTCAATATTTTTTAAATTACATTACAGAAATAAAGAACTTTGTACAGGGTGTTCCCAAAAATGTATATACACCTTTACATTAATTAGCCGAAAACCTATTATTTTCTATTTCAGATCTGATTTTGGAATAAGAATGGCTCCAATAAAACAAAAAAAAACATCAAAAGTAAAACTTAAACAACTAAAACAAATTCTGCAAATATTCTGGAAATGTGAAAGATAAAATGTTCTAACCATAGTTGCCCTTTGCACATCAGATTTACTTTAACATTTCCATGACAATTTCAAAGGAAACCTTTTTTTGCACAAGTGTAAGCCATTGTTACTCCAAAGCCAAATCTGAAATAGAAGAAAAAGTCTATGGGCTGTTAAATCAAAGGTGTCAACAGCCAACAGGGGAGGGGGACACCCTGAACTAGTTGCCAGCCATTTTCAAGGCACACAGAGACAGACAATGCACTCGCTCATTCATACCAAGGGACAATTCTGACCTGGCGTGCATGTTTTTGGAGTGTGGAAGGAAACCGGAGTTCCCGGAGGAAACCCACGCAAGCACAGGGAGAACATGCAAACTCCACACAGTAAGGTTTGATCTCATGACTCCATAATTGAAACGGAGACATGTGAGGCAAAAATAGATTCATCCTTGTCACAAAACCCAAGTTTTTCCAATGCAAACTTCATAGTACTGCTCCCATCAACATGGTGACCAGAGGTTTAACCGTGAAAACCAGACTACAAACGAATGGCGCTCGTGCAAAGCCACCTTCGGTTAAATGAACTTTTAGCATCATTCTTTCAAAGTCTTTTCAAAATGATCAATAAACAAGAGACTCATTACCAAACATCATCAAGTGGAAGTGAACACAATCCTCAGCATCAAGCGGCTATTACTCTGACTGCACTCGTTTTGTTTATCCTAGGAGGGCGAGTTCGCTACACTGACGGATGTCTATTATGAACTTGTTATGGCTCCGTGCACCTCCTGGGAAAAAAAAATATGCACGTGTGCCAAACACTGGATAGTGTTTAGTATGCTGCTGACAACGCAAAAGTTTTCATTTATCTTGGAAGAAAAAAAATAATACAAGCTTGTCTTGAAGAAATAATTAATCAATGTGCAGTGAACGTAGGATAAGTAATACACATTATTAAAAAAATAACAAATTATATCAAGATATCAAATATTTTAATCTAACTAAATTAAAATGTAAAATAAAATTGTGTCAAAAATGCTGATGAATGGAAGTAGTAAAAATGTAGTAAAAATGCAAGAAGATTCAATGTTTTAAGCTAATAATATTAATGGACGGATATAGGATAACAAGGTATTGTGTATATGTATATGTATATATATATATATATATATATATATATATACACACACCACAGCCATATCCCCCTAATGGTAGGTGGCTAGAGTCATTTCTGACTCTTTTTGGAAGATTGATTCAGAGGAGGGGATTCCCAGCCCCCTCGCTCAACCCAACTGAGGTGTTGGGAGTCATTAGGTGACCAAACGCCCTAATTCCAACCCCTAATGCTGAACGCTAAGCAGAGAGGTAACGGGTACCAATGTTTAAGTCTTAGGTATGACTCGGCCGAGGCTTGAACCACAACCTCCCAGTCTTGGGGCGGGCGCCATACCCCCAAGGCCACCGAGCCGGTTTAATTTTAATGAATAATTGATTATTAATGAAAATTTTTTTGAAAAAAATAATTGTGTCACACGAGACTCGTTGAACCGCACCTTCAGCCCAAGCTTCCGCATTTCCTCAATCCACGCTTGGGGAAAGGTTTGTTGGGTCCATTATTGGTCAGTCCGTACTGTCACGACCAGAACGGAATCAGGACCCAATTGCATAACGTTAACCACAAGTTTTATCGAAAGAAAGAAGAAGGGCTGCGCCCACAATCTGGTGCTCGCTGGACGCGGAAGGCAAGTCGCTCCCGGATTGTGATCCGAATACGGAAGTGGATCTTCCGTAGAGGGCGATGGCGGTGTCAGGGACAGAAAAACAGATTGATAGCCAGGACAGAGAGCAAAAACATGGTCGGGGTCGTAAGCCGGGACGGGAGAGCAGACGCGGTCTGGATCAAAAACGGGTCGTAAGCCATGACGGGAGAGCAGATGTGGTTGGGATCAAAAACGGGTCGTAGCCGGAGACAAAGGGGGAGATCAGGAACAGGCAGGTGTAAACACGGGTGCAAAAACGGGACAGGCAGGAGTCAGGGTAATAAAAGGCTTGCCTGGTAACAACGGAGGTTCGCAGACGGACTGACAAAAGGAGAGTGAGAGGACCGGGCTTAAAAAGGGACAGGGAGCCAATCAGGCGCCAAATGAGTGGGCACAGGTGATTCAAATTGGTAATCTTGACAAATTGATTGGCCAATTAGATTCAGATTCAGATTCAGATCTACTTTATTGTCATTCTAGTACACGTGTATACAGAACGAAATGTCGATGCATCTGACCCCCACAGTTTCCTTGAATGTACAGATATAAATAATGTTGTATTGTATTTTGGCTACGTATAGTATTTTACCATAGTGCCGATAGTGCAAGAAGAGTAGCTAACCAGATGCGCAAAATGGGCAGTCAGGTTAACAAGTCAGGTACACAGTAACATTAACACTGTAACAATAACGCTGTAATTACAATAGTGCAGAGAGCAATGTGCAAGGAGTGGCAAGCTATAAAAAAAAACTGCCAGTAGTGCAAAAGTCAATTAAGTTGATGAGGTGAAATTATCCTTTTTTTAAACTCATGTTGACGTTTTGGAGCACCACATACGTTGTTGGATAATTTTATCAGGAAAACGAATGAAAAACATTTATAGTTAAACCGAAGGATTGCTACACAACAATTTTAGGGTAATTATTTCACAGTTTTTCACAGAGATTTCTTCTTTACTAATCATCTACAGAAGAATTTTTTCGATGAATCGGATTTCTGAATTTCTTTCTAATTATTCAAATATTTAAGTTTTGGATAAATAGAGAAAAAAAGCACAAAACAACATAATATTCTGTAATATAAAACAATAAAAAATATAAGTGTTTGTCAATTATCTCGACAATAAACTAGAATACATAAAAATGTACGCAATACACCTCTGAATATGTAAGATACTCTTTTCCTACCACCTTATCCAAAGATAATACTATGTTTCAACTTATAAAAAACACAAAAGAAAGAGCAATAGATTTCATTTTATGTGTTGCAATTTTTTTATCCACAAAAAATATCTATCCAAAATGTAAACAAACCCACTTTTTAAAATTTGGTCTACAAATTTGTTTTTCTTGTTTAGTTAAATCTTGGAATATGATTAACATCTCCAATATGAAAATGATATATTCTCAAGAATCTGCCCCTTGTATAGAGTGTAACATGTCATTTTTATTATTTTTTTTTACCTATTTTCTGTTGTTTTTCTCTCTGGATTTCTGTGGCACAGTTTGTTCCCTTAAAAATGATTAACTTTGTTTTATGATGAAAAAGTAGACACTACAAAGTTGAAAGTTTCATGCCAATTTTGTTAGAAATGATGCAATGCTTAATACTTCGGATTTTCCAAAATGTAAGGTAACTTTGTTTCATTAAAAAGGATTTTGATGCCCTCTGCAGGACCTAAGGTGGGACTTCAACTCCCAGCGTCACATCCCACCCTCTTATTTGCATTGTTTTAACATACTTGGTGGCTCATAAATCATGTGATCCAAAGAATTAATTATTTAATTATTTGTCGATTAGTTGTTGCAACCCTAGTTAATAGTCACATTTCTTCCAGCCTAGTATTCCAAATACACCTGACAAAGCTTAAAGGGACAGTGTGTAATATTTAGTGCCTCCTAGTGGTACAAAAAAATCCTTAATTCAGAAAAATAAAATAAAAATAGGCAAAAATACATGAACTATCCTCCCAAGGTTGATTTTTATAAATATTCATAGTTTAATAAATATATATTTTTTTACATATCCATACCTACTAGTCGCCGCCATGCCTGTCTGGCATCTTGTTGCTACACTGGGCTCATCGTTCGCATTAGACATTACAGTTTCATGTAGTGGTCATATATTACACAATGCACCTTTAAACACACAAATCCATTTCTGGTCTTGCACCTCGGCTCCATGCCATCCAAACAATCGCTTAGAAAAATGAAATTGGACCTCCAGTGAACTTTGTGGGGGGTAAGAGCCCCGAGAAAACATGAAATGGTGATCTAACTTAATCCCAAACTAGCGGTGGAAGCCATCTTTGATCGCTCATCCCGCGACACATCCTCAGCTTTCGTCAGCAAGGACGGCGTAGAAGTTTTTATGAGAGGCGGTTTATAATATTTCACCGCTAATTGTTTTGTCGACCCCCGAGATGAAATTCTTTCCAAGGCGAATTCACACGCGACTCATTTGTCAGCGCCGGCTGTCCGACAGACAGCCGACTTCCTTCCAGGACGGAGAAATTTAAAGGTGCACTCGCCGACCATAATATTTTTAGTTTTATTCACCAAAGTTCACCGGATGCTAGGGTACCAAACTAAGAGAGGGGCCATATAACGATATTAGATCATGGAAGAAAATAACAAAATCATAACCTCAAAAAAATAGGAAACTCTTATGTCATCTCCTATTTGTTTCATGTCTGGAACTCTCTGGCCCAGATTTAGCCCTGATTTTTGTTAACTCGGCTTCTAGCCGCTTTTGCAAACTATATTAAAGAGCTGATAAATAATTCTACTAGACCAGTTTAATATACAGAGTTTGTTCAGGTGCTTGATATTACCAGCTCAGTAGCCTAGATGGTAGTGTGCCCGCTTTGAGACTGGGAGGTCGCTGGTTCGCGCCTCGACCGAGACATACCTAATTGGTATAATGGCGGCGCCCTCTGGCTGCGGCTGCATCGACCCGCTACAACGGGTCAGGTGTGTCGACATTTCGTTCTGTGTACATTGTTACAAAGAATGACAATACAAAGGAAATTATAATTATCATTATTATAATTATATTATAATTATATTATCTCTGAAAAAGCTTGAATATTAATGTTGTGTTTTCAAGGTTTGAAAAGTGCTTGAATTTTGGACTAAGTGCTTGTAAATGCTTAAAATTGTTGCCTTGATTCTCTGCAGTCTGACTCCATTGACCATGCATTAAATAAATAAAAATGATTATGAGGCTCCCCGCGACCCTACTGAGGATAAGCGGTGCAGATAATGGATGGATGGATGGTTATGAGGCTTTAACGTTGTGTTTTTAAGGGTTAAAAAGTTCTTGAATTTTGGGTCAAACACTTGTAAATTGTTGCCATGTTTCTCAACAATTCTGCAAAAAAATACACTGACACTGCTCTCTGGTGGCTTGACTTTGCCATTGCCTTTCTTCTTGTGATGAATGGCAGCTGGCATTAGTTTGTATGGTGTTGGCCTGTGAGGTGTCATCGTCTAGTATGCTACACTTAGACAGGAAACTAGAATAAGACTTTTTGAAAAATCAAACAATGTTTGTTTTTGTATTGAAAATGTTGGTTGTTACAGATAAGTTGATTATTCAAAACTTTAAACATTTCCATTGGTCTCAAGTGAAGAAATCTGTGAAGTAATGAATAGACTGTTGAGGATGCTACTGCGTTGAGCTTTTCCAAATCTCCAAACTCCTCTCGCAATAATCACAGAATGCGAATGGATAACAAAAGTTCTAACTCTTTGAATCAGGGGTGTGCATATTTTTAAAGTGGTTCTGCAAAATCACGGTGGTCACACAAAATATTGGACTTCAGGAACTTTTACTTAAGGGTGTACTCACTTTTGTTACCAGAGTTTTAGCTACTAATGGCTATATTTTGAGTTTTTTGCGGGGGAAAATAAATTTACACTGCTATATAAGCATTACACAGACTACCTTTCATTGTGTCAAAGCTTTCTTTTTTCAGTGGTGTTTTTTAGTTTTTCCTTGCCCTCATGTAGGTTTGAGATCAGGGGATGGTGTCATAATAGTCTGTGGTTTGCAATAATCTGTGGTATTTGCAGTCCTTTGAGACTACCTGTGATTAAGGGCTATATAAATACAGATGACTTGACATTCATACCAAATGTGTACAGTAAAATTACTCATGATTGCTACAGTACTTCGTTTGCAATTTTTTTAAGTGATAACATCATATGTTTTAAATGCTAATTTGCAAATTCTCTTTTTCATTCAGCAATATGATTTTCAATATTTGGCAGCTCAAATATAGCTTTATTGGCTTCCTTTGATTTAGGTGTTAGTATCAAATCAGAATTTAATGGTAAATGATTTAGCAGCTAATGACAATTTAATGGACTTTAACTACTAATGCTAATACTAGCATTGTGGACATGTTTGCTAGCTGCTAATGGTAGTTTATTTGACAAAATGTGAAAAAAATCCTCTAATTAACAGGGGTGTGTATATTGCTTGACCACTAGATGTCACTATGTTGTGCAACAAAAAGAAAAGAGTGCCACAAAGCACAAGGATGACGATAAACTACAGAGACTCAAAGTGACTGCACCATTTTTCTACTCATTTTCTCTGCCCAGCTTTTCACAAGCTTTTTGGTTTTCTGGTTACCTTTAGCTGGAAGATGGCGGACAATGATGTCAACTCACTGTAGATGGAGCTGAAGTTGTGTAAAAGAAATCCACATTTCTAAACCTATAACTAACTAAAAATATGCATTTTTCTATCACAGTTCATGCTGTTTTGCCCATTTTAAAATAAATATTGTTTTTTTTTAATGAATGAAGAGTTTTTTTAAACTACTGATAGGCGCTAATTAATACACACCGTCCATTTTAATTAAACCCTGTCCATAAAGTATATATAGTTCCTAAAAAAAGCTTTTTTTGTTTAATAAAATATGAAATAGAAATTTGTGAATTAATCACAAAACAAATTTAAAATTGTAACAAAATCCAGATCATAATTTTTGTTTTTAAATTATTTTGATATGGAATTTTACCATATCAACCATTTCTCTATCAGATAGGCTTGTTGCAGTAAATTTAGGCAACCCGATTTCCTCATTTTCTACACATCATCTCAAATTATCAGAGGTGGGCAATTACAACTAAAATACAATTACAGATACCAGGTAGTCGTGCAGATACCAACCATTTTTGGAAGCCGATACTAGTTTGGGATACCTACTAGCAGTGTTTTAACAGTAAGAAACCTGAAATAAAGGTATTGCAAATTTCCGTTTTATAGATTTAATAACAGGGAAAGATTATGTCGGGAAATAAAAATATGTCATTCTTTAATGGTATCAGTATGTGGTATAATTATCAATGACCACTGGGCATTGATATCTGTGTGAGAAAAAAATGCTTACGAAATATTAGTCAAATGATGTTTTTATGCTGTTTAAGTTACTTGCTGCATAATCATTGAAAGGTTTTGAGATCCAGGCATATGCAAAACAAAGTCTAAAAGCAGCTGTTTTCCCAACCATTTTCCGTCTAATAAATTTCTCTCGTCTTCGAGTGAGGCCAAGAACGGCTAATTAGCGAACAAAGGTTCGCTAACCTGTGAGTAACAAACTCCCTCTTGCCTCATCTGTTTTGGCTCCCCGGATTGTTTTCATTGTTTGCGTGCCGAGCAAAGTGTCGGGATCATTTGCGGTGAGCCAGACACGATCAGTAACCCAGCACCAATAGGAACTCATACAAATTACAAATAATCAACATTGATTGAGAGAGGTTATCATTTCCAAAACAAAAAAATAAGAATCTGATAGTAATTGTTAACAGTAGCATTTATAGCAGGGGTGGGCAAACTTTTTGAGTTGTGGGCCGCATTGTTTTGAAAAAAATTAGCATAGGGTCTGGCCTGGAAAACAAAAGGATGATGATGTTTTTATTTTTATTCACTTTTATCCACTGCAGTAACCAGGGTTGGGTAGGGTTACTTTAACTGGATTACTTTCAATTACTTTTGGATTACTCCAATACCAAATATGCTAATAAAAGACAAAATAAACTAAATATGAATAAAATTACTAAATTTTGTGCAGGCTTGGGGAGTAACGGGATACGTACATGGAACGGCAAAAATGATGTTGGCAAGCTGTTTGGATTTATTTTTTATTTTGTTTCTGTTGCACTTTATGTTAGTTTTGCCGGAGATCAAAGCGATCAAAGCCAGGAGAGAAAGCTTAGCACGTGTTGTGCGTCATAATTTTATTCATATTTAGTTTCTTTTGTCTTTTATTAGCATTTTTGGTATTGGAGTAATCCAAAAGTAATTAAAAGTAATCCAGTTAAAGTAACCCTACCTAACCCTGGCAATAACATTAAAAAAACGTGAATTTAAAGGAATAATACACTACCATGAAAGGGATAGTGTGTATTATTTGACCATGAGATGTTGGGGTTTTGTAGAGTGCACCTAAAAATGAGTGCTAAAAAGTACAAGGAAAAATAAAAACTTCAGTGACTCTGAGTGGCCAAATCGCACCATTTTTTCTTCTCATTTTTTGCCGAGGCTTTCACAAGGCTTTTGTTTTTTCAGGTACCCGTCGCAGCAAGATGGTGGACAATTATGTCAGCTTCCTAACGGTGAGGCTCATGTTAAGTAAAATTTTACGCAAAATTCTACGAGTATTTAAAAAATACATGGCAGTTCATGTATAGGTGCTTGCATCTATCGATTATCTGCACCACTTATGCTCAGTTTGGCCGCGGGGGTGCTGCAGCCCATCCCAGGTGTTTTCGGGCAGTGGGCAGAGGACACCCTGAACTGGTTGCCAGCCAATCGCAGGGCACACAGAAACAGATGACTCACTCGCTCATTCACACCTAGTGACAATTTGGACCGGCCAATTAACCTGACATGCATGTTTTTGGAATGTGGGAGAAAACCGGAGTGCCCGGAGGAAAACCCACGCAAGCAAGGGGAGAACATGCAAACTCCGCACAGGAAGGCTGGTAGCTGGATTTGAATCAATGACCTCAGAACTGTGCCACGGATGTGCTAACCACTCCTCCGCCGTGCCACCCTCTATAGGTACTTATTTTTTTAAATTAATATTTTTTTTCTACCATTAGGAGGCGTCCCTTTAAGAAAATACAGTATATCGTTGGAATTGAAAAATGTTAAGGAAAGTTATGTTCAAACATATGGTATCGACAACTTCTCAAGATTGGGTATTGGTCTATTGCACATGCCTTTTTGCATCAAAATTTCCCCGAAATCAGACTATTATCTTAAGAACAACTTGTGTGTCGCAAACCTGTCAACGTTTACCCCTCTATTTTATACATATTTTTATCATTTCAAATTGTGTATGCCGTACATCAATTTTTGCCCGAAAGAAAAATGTCATTTTCCCTATTTCACTCTGATTGTGTCGATCAATGTTAGCAGACGAAAACGTTATCGTTGATTGCTAATATTGTTGTGCAATTCTACGTTGCTGTGAGTGAATAGGTGCCGCATTTTATTTTACAAAGTTTATTATCGCTTAATAAGGGGAATTGCAACCATTAATTAGGGAAATATCAGCTGACTGTGTGGTGTTGTGATTTTACATTTCATAGCGAATTGCTCTTAATATTTGAAACAAATTAGAGTCAACAAAGTTACAACAATGTCTTCCAGGTAACAAAAAATAGTTTGGATGTACCTTTAACGCAAGACGTCTTGGGCACGATGCATTTCCTCTTTTCGGCCTGTGCCGTGCACGTGTGGTAGGGTGCTGCAGCCGAAGGAGTGTCCGGTTTGCGGGGGTGTCGTCGCGGTATTCGGAACCGAGACTGGGTCCCCTTTTTGAAGCCGCAAGTTTTGTTTCTTTTCATGCACACGCTCCACTGGCTCCATTCGGGAAAATCGCACTCTGCAAGAATAAATAATAATAATAATAATTCTAACATGTATGGGTCATTCCCTGATTTTGATCTATACAGGACTCTCACAGAATACAGTGGAACCTCGGTTTTCGAACGCCTCTCAGTTCCAACAAATCGGAGTCCGACCAAAAATTTCGAGAAATTCTTGCTTCGCTGTTCGGTCAAAAAATCGGAGTTCGAACGCCGGTAATGCGTGAGTGCGTACGGTAGAGTGCGATGCTGAGCGGCGTACAGGTGTAGATCGCTCTTTTCGTGACCAACTGTTATCGCGTGCGGACGTGCTTCGTTTTGTTTTCGCTTTTAATATAGGTGTACAAAGTGTTTTAGTCCCTAATTATGCCTCCAAAGAAAGTCAGTGCAGGCAGCAAAGTTGCTACAAGTGAAAAAAAAAAAGTAGTGCGTACAACTATTGCATTTAAGAAATAAATAATAGCGAAATATGAAGGAGGTGGAGTGTCTGATCTTGCTAGGGAATACCCCACCGTCCACCTGCGCCTTCTGCTGACCACCACAAAGGTAAGAAATCCTATTCATAATTATTTTCTTTATCCTTTTTTTTTATTTTTACACGTTCATGTTAGCGTAATCTTTTGTACGGAAGATTACGATAACGCGAACGTACGATTAGCCTGGGTAGCATTATGTTTACGTTGAACATTCAGGTAAACATTCAGGGTGTTGGAACGGAGCCCAACATTGAGGGTGTTGGAACGGAGCCCCCTTTCCAATGAACCGCTTACCACTTGTTGTGGAGACCCGGGTGCTAAATGACTTGTAAACTACCTGATTTTTTTATTTTTACATGTTCATGTTAGCGTAATCTTTCGTACGGAAGATTACGATAACGCGAACGTACGATTAGCCTGGGTTAGCTTTATGTTTACGTTAAACATTCAAGGTAAACATTCAGGGTGTTGGAACGGATTAAAACGATTTACATTATTTGCTTGTGCGGTACAGTTCATGTCTCGGGAACCTGTCGTGGGTTCAAATCCAGCTCCAGACTTCCTGTGCGGAGTTTGTATGTTCTCCCCGTGCTTGCGTGGGTTTCCTCCGGGCACTCCGGTTTCCTCCCACATTCCAAAAACATGCATTTCAGGTGAATTGGCCGGTCTAAATTGTCCCTAGGTGTGAATGAGCGAATGAGCTGTCTGTCCCTGTATGCCCTGCGACTGGCTGGCAACCAGTTCAGGGTGTCCCCTGCCCACTGCCCGGAGATGGCTGGGATGGGCTCCAGCCCCCCGCGACCCTAATAGGAGGATAAGCGGTACGGCTAATGAGATGGGACATTATTTTTAATGGGAAAAAAGATTTCGGTGATCGAACAAATCGGTTTTCGAACAGGGTTCTGGAACGGATTATGGTCGAGAACCGAGGTTCCACTGTATTACAATATTATGATCAAGTTCTGTAATTCATCTAAAAAGCAAATGGCATACATTCATGATTCATTTCAATCAACAGAAATATTGCAAGTCTTTTAAAGTTTTTGTATTGACGATTAGGAGTCCAATTCCCTATCTCAAAATATTAGAATATCACGAAAAGGTATGCTAGTTGTCGGTAAGCTGTAATCAGCTTTAATGAATTAATAAAGGCTTGCAATATTTCCCTTATGTTGTAAAGAATCCAGAAGGTATGACATTTTTTTACTTACAACACAGAAAAAGAACTACTTTACCCCAATATTCTAATTTTCAGAGACGGTCCTGCATATACTCATGTAATTTAAAAAAATAGAAAAGAAAGAAAAATAAATGTATGCATTAATATAGCGCTTTTCAAGTGAATGAAGACCTCCCAAAGCGCTTTACCATGTGCTTCACACTTTTCCCTTTTACACACTAACTTACCTATAGCAGCGTCACCCATGCAGCTTAACTGCCTGCTATCGTGGGTATTAGGGATTCAGTGTCTTGCCCAAGGACACTTCGACATATAACACGGAGGAGCCGGGTATCGAACCTGCGACCTCTTGATCCCAAGACGGGCCCTCTACATCCTTGTTTTCTAAAATTGTCAATATCAAATTGCATCAATGATTCAGTGTTAAAAAAATTAAGCCTCATTATGTTAAGTGTTCGCAACTGACTCCCTCTGGTGGTATGCATCAGAATAACAGCCTATCAGAGTTAAACGGTAAATTGTCTGCATTTATATAGCGCTTTTCAAGTCACTGAAAGCGCTTTAGAATGTGCCTCACACTTACCCATTCACACACCCATTCACTCACTCACACACCAATAACAGTGACAGCCATGCAAGGCTTATCCTGATTATCGAGGTAATTAGGGGTTCAGTGTAGTAACCTTTAAATTTGTCAAATTTGCATTTTTAAATCACTTTTTATGCATAATTTGGAGTTCGAAAACAATTTTTCCTCATGATAGAACCATCACGTTGATTTAACAATGAGACACGGGGGAAATAATCTGCAAGAAACCACAATGTCTGAGAAAAGGCATTTTCAGTAAATCTTATTTGGGCCCACGTTAGAACTACACCTCTAAACTAAACCATGATGACTCACCCACACACTCCATTGTGTCATTGGCTGGTAGCAGGTTATGGGGGCAAGTGACGGAACATTTTCCACTGTTCAAATACAATCCCTCCTTGCATTTAATGCAGAACTTGCGATCGAAACACGCGTCGCAGTCCAGTTCGCATTCTGCAAGACAAAAAAACAAACCTTTCAATGTTGATACCGGGTGAGCATGTGAACAAGAAACAAACAAGATAATGCGTTGAAACATTTGGACCGTATTTTCTGCTCAGTAAGGTGCACCAGATTATAGAGCACACCTCCAAAAAATAGTATTGTAAGGCATCGTTGTCACGGTTGCCATGGCGCCCAATTGGCCCCGCCCGTGTGGCAACAGCTGTGGCTCGTTGACTGATTGGCTCTCTGTCTATTTTAAGCTCAGCGCTCTCACGCTTCCTTTGTCAGCCCGTCAAAAAACTTCTGCTCCGCAAGACGTGGGTTTTGACTCGGTCCTGTTCCTGTTGGTATTTTAGTTTATTTTGTCCTGTTTAATTTCGGTTTCCAGTTTTTTTTCCGTCTATTTTTGTCCTGTTTATTATTTTCTCCAGTTTTTGTTCCCGTCTAGTTTGTCCTGTTTATTTTTTATATCCTGATTCTTTATCTATCCTGTCTGTGCCGTCCTGTCCGGTATTGACCCCAAAAGTCTGATATCAACTCGGGCAATTGGAATCGATCTTGTCGGTCTCTGGCTTCCTGTTTTTCCATACCAGACTGCTGTCTAACGTGCATGACTCCCCATTTCCCGTAAAATAAAAGGCTTGTGTGAGAACGTCACACATTTGGGTCCTGATCCTGTTCTGGAGTTATCCTGTATTGCTGGCCTGCAAGGCCAGGCAAGCAGTGTGTTTTATATATATTTATACAGACAAGTTAGGTTCCGGACGATCGTTTAAAAGTTGACTGTGTTTGTAAGTGGCTTCAGTGCTATATTTTGTATGTTTAAGGTTTATATAAGTATGTTTAAAGCTCGTATAAGTAACCTGTATTATTTTGTAATAAGAAATACACATTTCATTAAATTTTATGCTCTATTAAGATAAATAAAAGGAGGTTTAACTTACTTTTGGGAAATGCGTTTCAAGAGGTCCTCCTCCGTTGCAAAAAGTGGCTGAAAAAAAAGCGTTCCGACCTTTTTCCCAACCGCATCAAGCTTTCTTATTTCTCGTTCACTTTAAAAGGAACGGCTCGTCTCATCCTTACACTTTACACCAACCATATTGACTGGATGCACGAGATATTATACAATTAAAATGTCAAAGTCTTTAGTGCGCTGGAGATACAGCACATTATGTTTACACACAAACTAGGAAGGGGAAGCGGATTTATTCTTCGGGATGGATGCTGGGTGAGCTCTCACGGCGCCACGCGGTGGTAGCGGCGGAAAGAAGCACTGCAGTAATGTCCTGTACTAGGAAAAAGGTGTGCACAATACAAAATATAACTTACAGCAATGTCCGGATATTTTTCGACATCCTGTAAAGAATGTTCCTATCTACGTTTTACGTGAGTCGAATGGTCATAAGTAGGGGAGCGTCTCTACTGAGTTTAATATAAAGCACAAGGCTAAAATCGGATGTAAGTTCATTAAGTGTTCTGTATAAATACTTTGTGTCGATCTCTTCTTGTTCAGTCAATCGACGCCATGTTTAAGAACGAACACATCTAATTTTATTGTGGTTGTGTTTGTTTTATTTCCTTTTTATGCCCATAATAATGGGTCCCAAGAAAGTTAGTGATAAGGGGAAGAAAAAGTGGAAAACAGTGACAACAAAGATTGAGTGAAAGAAGGAAATGATTGTGAGAAAACGAGTCTGCCATCAAAGCACTGCTTGAAGGTATCGTAAATGGTTTAAAATGTTATATTTCTAACTTTTTCAACAGTATATTGAGCTTTAATATCCACGCAATTGTTTTGGTACATGTTTTGTAATATTTTGGGTACAGACTTCTTTGAGTAGGTGGCAATTGTGCAAACTTCTTTCAGTATGTGGCTATTTTAAAGATTCGATATTTGATAAAATCGAGATGTGATTTTTTTTTCTCCTGCGAGTGGTTGGCAACCAGTTCAGGGGGTCCCCAGCCCACTGCCCAAAGATAGTTGGGATGGGCTCCAGCGCCCCCGCGACCCTACTGAGAAATAAGCAATGCAGATAATAGATGAATGGATGCTTTTTTTTCTTGATTTGTTTTGCAGCTTGTCATTAGAGTGGAATGGTGGGTCCTGGAGTCAGACTATTAGAGAATTACTGGTTTAGTTGATTAGATCTGACACTATCTCCATCATGATTCCCCTTGCATCCATTGTTGAGACTGGGAGGTCGCTGGTTCGCGCCTCGACCGAGACATACCTAATTGGTATAATGGCGGCGCCCTCTGGCTGCGGCTGCATCGACTCGCTACAACGGGTCAGGTGTATCGACATTTCGTTCTGTGTACATTGTTACAAAGAATGACAATACAAAGGAAATTATTATTATTATTATTATTATTATTATTATGCAATTGTGAACAACCACCCATGTCTCTTGCTCTCCAGTGGTCAGGATTCAGTGCTCCTATCATAGGTATCTAGTTTGGTCACCGTTGCTACGCAATTGTGGTCAGCCATAAAACTTATTGACTGATCAATTATAGCACATATATGGTAAGACTTTTCCAATTTTTTACCGCATGTAAGACGCACCGTTCAAATTTCTGGCCAATTTGAGTTCTTTTGTGTGCGCCTTCGGAAAATACGGTAATTGAAAACATCAGACGATGCTTAGCACATGTCAGAATGCAGGCTTCCAGGAAGAGGTCCAAATAAAAAAATTGGGGTCTAGCGATCCTGAGACACTGCAAGCCAATTGGCGCGTTCGGGGGGGATTGTTTGTGTTTCCGTGATGAGCTTTAAGAGCAGAGACTCACATGCGTGTGGCTCATCGCCACTGCAGAACCGGATCTAAACAAAACCATTTTTTGAAAGAATAACATTTGTTTAAAGAGATTTTATATGAAAAGAGACAACACATGTCGGCTCTTGTTCAGCGTCAAATATGAAAAAAAAAATCTGCTGTGGGAATGTTCTATGTGCTTAAGACTAAAATTGTACACAGTTAGGAGTAAACTGTATTTCTTAAAGGGGCATTGTGTATTATTTAGCTTCTTCTAGTGGATTTCTCTGAATACTCATAGGTCAAGAAATTTGTATTTATTTTAAAGGTGCTTTACGGGATTTGGAACATTTCCGCTCGCTGATGCCATCTTCTGGCTTAGGCCATCTTTGCAGCCTTTCTCAAGCTCTTTATGTTGCTGGTGCAACTACGTGCATTTCTTAGATACACTGAAATGTCTTCTTATTCATATTTTGGGGGGTTTTCGTTGCCGTTTGGACAGTATTTAAAACAGGGCTTTTCTTACTTTTACCATTTTCAAGCTACACTAACAAAAAACTGTGATCACAAGCATTAAGTCACTCTCCAACCTTCCCCATTCCCTCCCGCCTAATGTGTTGTGCGTCATGAACAGCGTTGCAAAAAGTTAGATAAAAGCAGATAGGCACATGTGGAAAAAAAGTATAAAGGCTCATTGAATTCAGTTGGGCATTGTTAACACATACTCATTAGAAAAAATATTCTACTTTCAACTTTTGATGGACACCTTAAAGAACACACTCCACATTTATACAACGAGGCTCACCTAAAGGAAGCTGACACAGCTATCCCCAAATCTTCATAAAAGGCTGGGCTAAAACAAGTTGGAAGAAAAATGCTGCGCTTGATCACTTTGAATGTCTATATGCATTCTTCCTTATGCTTTGTAGCACTCATTTTTGGTTGCAATATACACTACAACAACACTAGTCAAATATTACAGTGTCCCTTTAGGCAAATGTTACTTTCCTTTAGGCTAAAAGGTATTTTTTTAAAGGAACAGTGTAAACATGTGTGCCATTTAGGGGTGAATTAGTAGGTTGCAGCTGCCAATTGTTGTTAAACCCAAGATGTAATAATGGCAAAAAATATATATATTGTGAATATAAGTGTTGTAGTTAAAATTTAAGAAAGCTGTTTTGCATTGTTGCTGTCATGAGAAATAAAAACGTATATACGGTTTATTTAAGAGTTTTTTAAAGAGTAATTGTTTTCTAAATATGTCAATATTAAACAAATCATCAAAAAAAAGAAAAATCTTGAATTCATAAAACAAATACTACTGTTTTTCATCCTGTAAAATTAATTTTGGAGACATTTTTTTTCCACATGACATCAACGATTTGTTGCATACCAAAATAACAAAACACGAATGCTCCCTGCTTGGCCTTGAATTGTTTGTATTTGTTTATTTAGTTTTCTTAATATAATGTCGCTGTCATGTGAAAAAATAAACCCAACGTTTTTTTTTCTACACGATGTAAAAATTGTACAATGTTTTTGTTTAGTTTCGACCATAGTTCATCCAAGCCTAGTACATACAGTATTTGTTAAAGGAACACTGTAATGTTTGACCACTAAATGTCGCTGTATTATGTAGGGCAACCAAAAACGAGTACTACAAAGCGCATGGAAGAATAAAAACTACGGAGCCTCTAAACCACACCATTTCCTTCTCATTTTCCAGCCTTTGCACAAGTGTTTTGGTTTCTGGGTGTATCATTAGCAGCAAGATGTCGAACAATCGTGTCAGCTCCCTCTAGGTGAGTCTCATGTTGTTTGGAACAGATACGAATTTCTAGACCTATGAGTATTAAAAAAAAGCATGATTTTCTCATTGTGATTATAATACACATCAGATTTTGCAATTCTCCAGGCGGGTTGCTCACGCATGTAACGGATGTCAACGGTAATAAACAGATGGAAGATAAAATCCATAAGAATAACAGCAAAAGCACTACCAAAAAAAAAAAAAAAACCCTAAACCTCATTGCTAACATAGAGTGTGGCTTTCTTTGGCATTTTCTCTTCAAATCAATGCCAAATGGAAATGACAGATGTTTTCTCAAATAGAAAAAAGCAAGCAGACAACAATACATTGTGTAAACGTTCACTTGAGAATTGGGTTCCAAGAGGTAAGCAAAAGCAGACTAACTTGCACTCTCAGCTGCTGCCGCCCCTTTGGGTGCAAAATACAGGCAGGCTTGGGGAGTAACTGAATTCATGTAACTTCGTTTTGTAGTTAGGATAAAAATAAAATGTCACTGTATTCTATGTAGTAAACATAAAAAAACACAATCAATCATACCCTCGTATCCATCCATTGTCTGTACCGCTTATCCTCAGTAGGGTCTCGGGGGTGCTGCCCCATACCCTAGTACATTTCATAAAAATAATGATTCATTTGCAGGATTACCATTTTATTTTAAAGTGTATTTACATAATCGTTATGTGCCGACTGATGAATTGTGTCTATCATAAACGAGTAGGAGCCTTCTCATATAGCAGCATAGGTGTACAGTATGTCGCGGCTACAGATTTGTCATTTCTGGGTATGAGACCACTATCCTGCTCATGGGACAGCCGTTCCGGCATATGTTCAGACATTCATGCCTAGTAAGTCTGAATATTGTCAAGGGGTTTGGCGTCCCCTCCTCAAACAAGTAAAACTGGGACACAAGACATCCCAGAATTTGTACGAAATTTATAAAGAGAGCCCTTGGTGCATTTAAAGCAATATATGCGCTCTTAATGTGAACCTAAACAGAACATATCTTGTCTGCCATGTGAGTTTTATTTCTGGTTAAAAAAATATACTACGTGGTTGTTGGCAAGCTGGTTTATGAGCCAACAATCGGAAGTACATCATGGGCCAGAAACTATTTCAGACCATTGAACCACTGTATGTAAATGCCAACAGTACTAATCAATGGTACAATTGGAGCGTGGTTTCAAACCACAGTCGGTGTGAGACAAGGCTGCATTCTCTCTCCAACTTTATTCAACATCTTCCTGGAGACAATCAGGTCCGAAGCCTCGGGGGCAACATAAAGGTACAGTCAGTATTAGGGGATGCAACATCTCTAACTTCCGTTTAGCTGATGATATTGCTGGTTTGGCAGGAGACAAACAGAAACTCAGATCTGGTCAATCGCCTAGACACGGCACAAAGCCAGTAGGGGATGGATCTCAGCACAGAAAGAAAGATAGTGACCAACAATCCCCAAGGTATCCCCGCAAACATTACCATCAACCACAGAAAGTTAGAAGCTGTACCCATATTTAATTATTTTGCAGCTATAATATCAGAAGAGGGGGCAAAACCAGAAATCATGGCCAGGATAGCTTAACCACAGATGCATTGCTAGACCTAAACCCATCTTGAGACACAAGAACAAAGCTGTGAATTCAAAGATCAGACTCGTGCAAGCGTTGGTAACTTCTACTTCATCTACGCTTGCGAGATATTGACTCTCACCGCAAATCTGTAAAATAAAATCCAGGCCATGGAGATGTGATGCCACAGGAAACTTCTAGGCATCACCTACTTAGCCCATGTGAAAAACGAAATTGGACCCTTTGAAGAACTGTGGTCAACTGTGCGCAGACGGAACCTGCAGTAGTATGGTCACGTCACAAGATCATCAGGACTGGCCGAGATAATTCTCCAGGGCACAGTCCAAGGGGGCAGAAGAAGTCAGAAAACAAACCTGGCTGACAACATTAAGGAATGGACTGGTGCCGACTTTGCCACGACCCAAGAACAGGCCATGGACCGTCAACAGTGGAGAAGGCTGTCCAGAGTAGCACCCTCATTGATTCCCTGATGACCAATGCGGCTAAGACAACCGTGAAACTATGTGGTTCAAATTTTAAACGTTTTTGTAGGACTACAAACAACAACCTGACCTTGGTTTCCTCCAATTACTTTTCAAAATTACACTGTTCATTTATCTCAAAGTAATTTAGTAAGTGAAACCGCACAAAAGCAGGTGTTTATCGATTTTGTTGGTATCTATTAAGGGTGCCTTGACACGAAACTTCGTTAAAGACACTTGGCTGAAATACAGCTGCGTACATTTTCACGACAATTGGTTTCAGCTTTTTCAGACCCTATAAGTCATGGCCAGGATACAAGACAGTACAAAGAGTTTGTTGATTAAATAGACACAAAAGCATAAAGAAATCAGGATTTTGGTTACTACAATATTATGGTTTTCGGTTACAGGTCATATTTGTCAACAGGTAATTAGTAACCCTATCAGATTACATTTTTAAAGTAACCCATCCAACCCTAAAAACGGGAATGTCGCCCTCACGGATTGATCTTTTTAAACAGAGTGAAGGAAAATACAGAAGGTTTACCTAAAACAAATGGACATTAGCAAAAAGTAAACAGGTCAGACGGCCAGTACTCACGGGAACATCTGTTGTTGCCTCCCTGGAGTCGGACGCCGAAGTATCCGGTGGGGCAGGAGGCCAGGCACTCCCCCACTTGACTGATGTCGTTTCGCACAAAGTTGATGAAGAGCTTGGCCTTGCATTTCACGCAGCCGTTGTACTCGGAGCAGCGCTCGCAGCCTTTCGGGCACGACGGCTGGTCGCTCGCTGCAGAGAGAAGATTTCATGGTCCGGTCACACACCGTGAAAAGAAAAACATTGAATTGTTTACAGCAGGCATGATTTAATCTGCCCTAGCAAGTCTCTCGCTCATTCCTATTAAAAGTTGAGTTTTTTTCTTTACATTAAATACAGTTGCGGTTCATGTGAGACCAGAAGCCCCCGCGAAACATGAAAATCCACGAAGTCATGTCGCTCCCTTATAAAAGTCCCCAAGGGTGTAACTTACCTCAAGGTAATGTCTTTACCGTTTGGGAGTATACAACTATAACCAAAAAAAACAACTATAGATCTACAAATAAAAACAATGAACACAGAATTGCAGATGAATGAATGGTCTTTAATGTCATTATACAAAGGTATAACGAAATTGGAGGATTTGAAAGGAGTCAGTGTAAGAAAGTGCTTTAGAGAGCGGCTAGGTAGCTAAACGCTAGCATCCGGTATCCTTAAATGGGCCAGGTCTCCGCAGTAATTAAAATACAAATGCCCCAAATGTAATGGTTACCTATGTGTTGAATTATATTGTTGCGTTTTAAAGGATTGAAAAGTCGTTGAATTTTGGGTAATGTGATGGTAAAAAGTTCGTTGAAATCAACAAATCTGCTTAAAGATGACGACGACACTGCTTTCTGGTGGCTTTGCTTTGCCATTGCTCTTCTTCCCTTGTGATTAACGGCAGATGCTATTAGTTTGTATGGCACTGTGTTATGAAGCATCATAGCCCGCTACAGAACAGGTGCGCTACAGAACAGGTGCATGCCTCTCCCAAACAGAGAACTATAAAATATGTATTAGTGCAAGGAATCTGTATCAATTTCAACTTTTATTATGAGCTATGCAAACAATTTTGGTCAGAGTTTCCCTGTGGTAAATTGTAATAGGAACTGAAAATGTATGCTATATATTTCTGTCATTTTTACCCAACACCTATATGGGCAGAGATTTTTTTCAAACACAAATGTATTTGCGATTTAATCAAGATCTCAAAATTATATGTCTTGAAAAATGCCAAGCAAGGTTAAAAATTGCATATGTAGATCACAGATATATTTGTGGATTTGAAAAATACATGATTCACACCGTATTCCTTCTTTTAATGGTGCTGAAGAAATTGTGAAATTAGCTATGAAAGTACTTAAGAAGTGCTTGGATTTGGCCATGAAAAATGTGTACAAACCCTGATTGAACGATTTAATGATTTGGGGCGGCAGTGGCTCAAGAGTGGGATCAAGAGATCGCAGTTCGAATCCCGGCTTGTCCGTGTTACATGTCGAAGTGTCCTTGGGTAAGACACTAAACCCCTAATGCCCCCAATAAGCAGGTTAGCGCCTTACATGGCTGCACGGCCGCTATTGGGAAATGTGAAGCACACTGTAAAGCGCTTTGGGAAGTCTTGACTTGAAAAGTGCTATATAAATGCAGATCATTTCATTTCATTTCAATATGCTGTCTCTCGGATAAAAATGGCAAAATTATGAAAATGTGGGAAAAATTACCGCTGCAGGAGATGTTTTACTTCCATTTCATATTACTCCACGAATAAAGTAATTTTTTTTTTTAAATTGTCAGCGGGTGCTGGATTTTATTACTTTTCTGTCAGTTCTTCACATTTCATTTGTCTTTTCAAATTGCAAAAACAAATCACGACAAGCGTCTTTGTCCGCCATCGCATCGATACAGACCAAAAGGAATCCTGTTCCCAGAAACCACGTCAATCGCTCTTCCTATTTACATAAACAAATGAATTGCAGTCTTTGGTCCTGACCTGAGGGGCCTTTTAGTCAACAGGGCATTTATCACCAGAAGACAAACCAGAAACCCTGAGATGAAGTTTTACTGCTTCCTTGTACTCTTTTCTCCATGCTCGGCGCCGGCATTAAGCTGGCTTTCATCGGTGGTTCTTGGAAAAAAAGGTTCCGCAATGCTTTGAACAAACTCTTTGTATTGTCTTACATCCTTGTCAAGCTCATTATTGGCCCTCCAAAATACATGGCTTTGCAAAATATTCGGCCCCCAAAGGTACAGTGTGTAATATTTGACCACTCGATATCTCCGTATGGTGTTGTGCAACCTTGAACTCACATCTCCGGAAATGCACAAGGAGGAATGCAAACTATGGAGACTCAAAGTGACCACAACACAACATTATACTCCCTCACTTATTTGCCTAGCCTTTTTTACCGTTATGGGGCGCTAAATTATACACACTGTCCCTATTAAGAACATTTTCTTCCCTCCTAATTTCAGCACAACATCTTATAGGCTGTGAGCCTATACGGCACAACGCACTTGACTACTCAGCCGCACATTGCTGTAGATATACAACACAGAATCATCTTGAGGGGGGGAGAAGAGAAGTACAAATATGTACATTGCCTTTCCTTTTTGTCTGCAATGTGCAGGCCATACAATGTGATTATGGGCCTCGTGGTTGCTTCTCTGATTAGTTTTCTCCTTGTTTGGGCCAAAGGTTTAGAGCAACGGCCAAGTTTTGGTAGGTTTGCAGTGGTTCTATGTTATCTCCATTATTATATTGTTGCTCGCACTGTGCTCTGGGTAATGTTGCAAATGTTTTTCATAACTTTATCTCGGACCTTCCTGGTGTGTTCTTTGGTCTTCATAGTGCTTTCTGTTCTCCAGTGTTTGCTTTCACTGGCCTCTGAGCCTATCACAAAGTAAGTACATTTAAACTTAGGCATCATGCACTTTGTTTGTCATTTAGTTTAACTTTAAATCATTCAGAAGTCATTAGGGAACTTCTGGAGTCAGTTGGCTGAGCTGGGAGAACAGGGGGGCAATATTTTTGCAACATATATATATATACTTTTTTTGTTGTAAATACACAATCCATCCACCCATTTTCTGCACAGCTTATCTACAGTCCCATGAGTGATGGAGCCGATCCCAGCTGTCTTCGATCAGTGGGCAGGGGACACCCTAAAGTGGTAGCCAGCCAGTCGCAGGGCACATAGAAACAGTCATTCACACCCTCACCTAGGGACAATTTAGATGCGCCAATTAACCTGCCATGCATGTGGGAGGAAAACAGAGTGCCCCCACACAGGCACAGGGAGAACATGCAAAATCGGCCCAGGGTGGGCAGTAGCTGGATTTGAACCTGGGACCTTAGAACTGTGGGGCTGATGCGCTAACCATCTCATCTTCCCTAAATATGATATAAAATATTACAATAATTTGGTTCCACCTCACGATTGTGTCTTTAGGTTTGAAGCCTGAAATGTGGCAAAATGACATGAAGTTCTTGGAAAGGGGCAATACTTCGGCTAGGCACGGTAACCTGGCCAACTCTTCAGATAAACAATGGAGATTTCGTTAAGTATTCACTTTAACTGCAAACGGCAGCGTCATGAAACGGGAGAAACTCGTTTTGTTCGGTCACGCAACATGCGGGACGCAACGTTTTGTCTCGTCCCGCATGTTGTGTTTCCAAGTGTCGATTCACGGAACAGCAACAACAGCCATCAAAACAAAGACAGATGTGAAACGTCAAATTATGAGAAATGTGTGATAATGTTACCAGCGCTTCAGTTCAAAAACACGCTGCTTCGCAAGTTATTCTCTTTATAAACAAAATTCGATGCCAAATAGAGTAACTGCTTGCTAGGGAGTGAAACAAAAAATGTTTTGAGTCTGACTCAGAGGTGATTTCAATGTATCCAACTGAATCACTTTATTCAGTTTAAAGTAATAGCGAGCAAAGCCATGAGTCGTTTTTTTCACTTAGGTAATTCGATTGTAAAAGGAACATTTCCAGAATTCCGATTGCGTGAAGCCGCGTAAATGAGCTCAAAAATCTGGTTAAGGTGTTATTCTGACCGGGTGTTTCCTGATTGCAAGGGTTGGGTTAGTCCTTTAATTTTCTGAATACTTGCGCATGTAAACACATTCAACTAATCCAATTGCTTTTGCGCACACGTAGTTTCCCTCATCCGAGATATTTTTTAGAACCCAAAACACTGTGGGACACTCCAACCCTGGCTTTAGTCTTGTGTGTATTCGTTGATTTCTTCAGAACTTTTCCATTTTTTGTTTTCTGCCCCAAAAGCAAAAGTGCCACAGTTGTATCCATTTATCTACAGTATGGTGTAGGTCTAGCTAAGTACAGGACATTTTGTAAAAAACTGGAGCTCACTTTTCGAGCACGGAGAAAACAAGCACAGTTCTTCTTTAAATTTGGTGAGTGACACCAATGAAATCATCCTTTATTGTTAGATAAAAAGTTGCATGTGGAAAAAATGTCCATTTGTATAATGGCCCTCCTCCTGCTTCACCCTTGAAACTGAATATTCGCAAACACCATGCGAGGTTATTCATTTGTCTCTAGGCATGTGAACAATTCTTTCAGAAATCCAAAATCTGTTGTCAATATCAATGAAGTGTACCAAATACTGTACCAATACAGCTAGGCCTAATATCTATGGTTTCCAAAGCTTGCAGTCATATAATATACGTTGGTTTCAGAAAAAAAAAACATGTTTAGGTGCAAAACTCTGGAAGAACAAACTTGTTTTTCACAGCAAAGAGTTCCAAGGCATTGCTCCACTTAGTCCAATTATAAACTGGACTTAAAAATGTGCTGACAATGGCCCTCTAAGAAACACTAAACACTACTGCTCTCAAGTACATTTAAGAATCACCTTTGCTTACTCACCTCGTTTTTGCCTTCTGGTCTTGAAAGGTTTGGCAACATCACTGTCGCACATAGAACTGAAGAAGACCATTGCCAGCGCCAGCAGTCCCAGCTGCATAGTCCCTGTTGGTTCTCCGGCCTCTTAGGGTCCCTGGTGGACTAGGTCAAGCAGAGGAATAGCTCCCTGCCTCTGTGCAAAAGGTAAATCCGTCCCTTCTTGAATGGATGATCTGTCACCCGGCTGTTATATCCCTATTGGCCATTCGATATCGTTCAATGAAGTGGCTGGTTCGTGATCGAAGAAAATACGGAGCTGGAGGCTGTCAAACATCCTTTCAACCCATGAAGCTGAAAGGATGGTTGCTCCCACCTGTTGGTGGTTAGAGTTTGTAGGTCCTATTAAGTCGCTTGACGGTTCGCCGACTGGTAAAAATATGGCGGCGTGCTCTTCATGATTGCTGCAAAAACACAAATATTACTAATCACAGATGGGTTTGGCGATCATCAATCATTAGTCTGGGTTTTTGAGAAGCACTCTTATGTTACTCAGGTTGAGTTTCGCATTAAATACCAAAATGTCATGGAATTACCTAAAAGTTTTGTTACATTCCTTTTTTTTCCCGAATCAGGAATTTGTGTCCTTTGTATGAGCAATGAGATTGTCATCCCTTATCAACAAGGAAAACTACGCTTAGCAACATTAGCCAAATACCAAACAACCACAAACAGACACGATGCAAAACTATATTTGGACTTGGATGATGACAGGCCTGTGTTTATGCTCAGAATATTAATTGTAATCAAAACACATTTAGGACAGCTTTAACGGCCAGGTCGAGGTGTATTTATAACTCGTGTGTGACGCGGACTCCGAAAAGACACAAGGACCCCGACAATGGGTGGT
Source organism: Urocampus carinirostris (assembly GCF_059441175.1). Classification (NCBI taxonomy): domain Eukaryota; kingdom Metazoa; phylum Chordata; class Actinopteri; order Syngnathiformes; family Syngnathidae; genus Urocampus; species Urocampus carinirostris. The sequence goes on from NC_142350.1 coordinate 52,679,537, forward strand.
CTTTTATTTTGAGTCTGATAATAAAAGCAAACAAAGACGCTATCGGGCTGTTGTGTTTGGTCTCATCTGGCTTTAAATTCATTTGGTGATCCCAAGATATATACATAAGCAGTTCTCCCGAGCGGATTTTATCAGAACACTAAAAACACATCAGTGACACGACACCCCTCAGCCCTTCATCATATTTACAAGACGGAGCCAGAAAAGATGATGCATCACCTGTTTGTTTCTCAAAGAGAGCTGGCGTCTTAGCGTCTAACACTTAAGCAACTCCTCGACTTGTGCCAGAACTCTTTTATAACCCCGCATGGCCTTAAAGAAAACCCACCATGACCAAATGGGCTCAGGCTAATGGCAAGACATTCCAAGGATGATTTCCATGAGTGTGGTTACTGGGTATGTTTATGTGACAGTAATTCAAAATAACTTCCCCTTTAATCTTTAGAGTCGATTGTCATTAAGTCTGGTGAAGGAAGGAGAATATATTGTCCCCTTTGAAACTCTCATGTAAGATACATTAATTATTCAAGGGCTGTCCTAAAGGTAGTTGAACTTGAGTGGCTGGCGTTTAACCCAGCGGGCGCTAACCTGTAAAGTGCTATGGACCGTTTTCATGGTAAACTGTACATAACTTCCCTCTTGTTAATCCGTGAACTTGGGTGTAAAGTCATGTTGTTCTTAGAAAATAATGAGAAGACTTTGCCTCGTCTTTTCTATAAAGAAATACTACTTTAATTATTTAATTGTATGTGTATGGGAATGTTCCGCTATTCTTCCAGAGGGGACATTAGTTATGTTTGAACAGAAAACACTGATTTCATTTTCTGTCTGATTGAAATCAAGACTTGCGTCAAATTTAACTTGTCATATTTAGGATTTGAGATCTGATTGCCCAAAATGACTTTGTTTTAGTATCAAATGGACCTACCTTAACATTGTTGGACCAGAAAGCTTTGGTCTCAGTTTCTGTCTGATTGAGATCCTTACTTGACTTTACTCAAATTTGAGTTGAGGACTTTAAGGATTTTCTTGTCAAAATGACTTTGTCTTGATATCCTGGTGTAGGCATCACAATGTGGTATGTTTGGAAAACTGCAGCAGACAGCAGAACCTTATAAAAAGTTACAGAGCCCAGAAAAGAATGAGCTACTCTCTACCCAGTCTGGAGGACACTACTTTGCTCGCACACCTGCAACAGAGCCAACTATATTACTGAGGGATTCTCGTAACTTGAACTCCATGACCTGACAATTCATCATGTTTATGGTTGCCCCTTCTAACAACTACATTTTGGTGGACAAGCAAGACATAAACAATCATCATATTCGGGGGCAAGTGGTGGCAGATTCTTTAGCTAGCCTCAACTAAGGACTATTTTGACTGGACATGTATTTGGTGCTGACCCAGCTTGGCATTGAGGAGTTTGAACAAGACTATGCTCCCTTCTCGTGAAAACATTTTAAAGACACCCATTTCCATCTCCATCACAGCTTTGCAACACTCCATAAGCACCTTAACTTTATCAGACTGTTAACAGTTTCAATAGATCCAACATTGAAATATGCCACAGAGATTTGAAGAGATTTCAATTCCAAACCTTGTTTTGTTTTGATGAAAGACTGAAAAACTATAATGAAAAGGATTTTTTAGATTCAAAAGCACATAGACTAGCGCACAGATTTACGGGGGGGAAAAACTACAGAGGGTCATCAACACAGCCCAGAAAATGGCCACAGATTCGATAAAACAAGGACTACCAGGCTCAGAGACAAGTTTCTTCTCCAGGGCCATCACCTTCCTAAACAAGCACAGAAAACTGTGGATAAATATTGCCTATGCATTGAAAAATGTATGTACGTTCTTATTCTTTATTGCAATATTTGTGATACGGTATGCTAAACGTTAATTAAACTATTTTCATTGCGCTATACTGTAGTATGATGCACTTATAACCAACTTCACTGTACAAGCAGTACCATGTAAAAATTATTGTTCATTCTGAAACACCTTGTTTGATTTTGTTGTTAACTATGTGAATACATTGAAACCAAAACTACCAAAACCATTTTTCTATAGTTTACTATTTACAACATTACAGTATACACCAAACTTGCTTTTTGTTGTTAATGTATTGAAGTTCTTATAAATGAGACAGCTCTATTGGGGTAATCCTTCTTCCAAAGAATCTCAAATGCATTACTTTTGAAAGCTGTCTCCTTTCGCTAAAACTACTTTGATGGCTTCATTACCTCATTTGTAAGCTTGCTGCGAAATATAACAAATTAAGAAATAAACACGTTCTGCTAAAGAAGAATGCAAATTTTGTTTTTTAATTTCAAATCGTCTGATTTCTGTCTGTTCTCTTTAATGTCTTAAATTATGAGTCCATAAATTGGTGTGAGTTTGTCATTTGTGAATAGAAGAAACAAGTGTCTTTTAAAGACAAAGAAGCGCTGAGTGAAGATGAGACCGCAGCATTCTACACCAGTGAGTCATTTGTTTGTCACAAACTGTGATCAGAAAGTCCTCTGTGTCCGTGCTATGTTTTACATTAGTGGTTGGTTTGACTTGATATAATGCATACATTATATTTCATGTTTAACAGCGCATTCTGTTTGTTATAGTCTGAGATACTAAAGCCACTGATTATTCATCGTTTTGATCTTTGCCTTCGACAATCATTTCTGTGCAGGTTATTTTTGTATTTTCAGCTTCAACATGAAATTGTTGTGGCATGGATGTTTGTCATGTGGCCACCAGAAACTAATACGGCAGCTCTTATATTACACAAGCAGATTCATAAATTGATGAACATTTCATTAAGTTTTGATCTTTAATTTTTTTTTAAGTAATGCTGGAAAACAACATAGAAGTGAATGGATTAGAAACATTCTTATGTTCTTAATTTTCGTGTTATCAACTGCAACATCTTTGCCTGCTTACTTAAGATTTCATTGAAATTGAAATAAAATCCTCCTTAACGTAAGATGGCTGGGATGGGCTCCAGCACCCCCGCGACCCTACTGAGGATAAGCGGAGCAGATAATGGATGGATGGATGGATGGATGAAAAATAATATCCAGGTTTTTAAGTCAATGTTCGTAAACTGACAGGTCAAAGGGAACAAAATAACAAAGGATGTTCCTAATGTCTGTTCTATTCCAAAAAACAAAGGACACCATTCACATACCTGTAACATGTTCCAGATACAGAAACAACACAGTGAACCCTCTTTTATCGCAATTGGCTAAATCTGTGAAATAGAAACCTTTATTTTTTGTACGATTAAAAGATTATATAATTAAATACTTTTTCGATGCAGAATGTTTTGTCGACAATATTAATTTTAGAGAAACTTGAAATTACAAGAGAATTGGCATGTATGTGATGTAACTTTAGCAAGCTGCTTTAGGTGTGTGTACATATTAAACAGAGACATTAACAAACAGGAAGTGAGGGAACAGGGTAACCTTTTTGGCAATCATAATGTGGAACACAATACACGATGCAAATCAGTGTAGTAGCGAGACCGTGAGAAGTGAAACGTGTTATAGTGAGATTTCACTGTTAAAAGTTATTCCAAATTTCCTAAAAAAGTGTAATCTAACAGCATTGTTAGAAACTCTGTTCTATCTACATTAGTTTCGTTATCTAATGTCTATGTTGTGTTTCCAGGTTTCTGTCAGCTTTTTAGTGCCTGTCATTCATGCTAAGGCTAGCCAAAGGCTTTAAACACCTATATATATTTATTGTCATGTTTGAAGCACAGAGCCAGACTTGTGGCGAGTGAAAACAAGAAAAAATAATAAGTATATGTGCCGTTGTCGTGGTAATTAACTTAGCATATTAGCTTAGCACAAAGCTAGCATTCCTTCTGCCTCATTCCATTTTGTTCTCTAAACTGTTAGTCCAGTTGGAATTAATCAACAGCACCTTAGTTAAAAACAAATGTAATATTATTGTTATAGATTATTTTGCTTTGCTTTACATTTTACGCACTTGTCTGCACTCCTTCTTTCATCATTTGTCAAACTTTGATGGTTGCAACAGTTTGTTATACCGTTATTAACGTTTAGCATTTCTGGGGTCAATTATTTACTAGGATCTCTCATAGTTTTAATTGTTTAATTGTAAAATATTCCATAACATATTAAACCCTCCTTTTTTCACAATCTTTTAATTCAAAAAATACAGTACAGTTCTGACTATTTTCGTTTAAAGTTTTACTGAAAGAAAACATCTGAAATGTATCTACTTTCTGTATGGAGATTAATTTATAAAGAGCAATTTTTTAGACAAAATGCAAATACATTAGCGTTAGCAGCTAGCAGCCGTGTCCTAGCATTTGTGTTAGTCGTGAAACTCCACAAAACTGGCATTAGCTGCTAAATTATTTAACATATCTTCTGGAAGAATCGTAATGGCTCAAATAAAGCGATGCTAATCACTCATGCGGTTAGTGGCTGCATTAGTCAAAAGATGGGCTAACTTTGAAACAGTATACATTGAGCCACAATCTTTGAATTTTTTAGTCAAGTCATTTTTATTTGTATAGCCCTTAATCACAAAGAGTCTCAAAGGGATGCACAGGTTATTGCAAACCAAAGACTATTATTACAAACTATTATTACACCATCCCCTGGTCTAAAACCTACATGAGGGCAAGGAAAACTAAAAAAAACTCAACATGAGGAAAATGAAGAAACCTTGAGAAGGGACCGCACATGTGGTAATCCCCTTTCCAGGATGACCAGGCTGCAATGGATGTTGCAATAACAAATAATACACATATATTACTTTAGATCAATCTTGCTTGTTTGGTCCTTCACCATTTCATTATCTCGCGCACCATTAATAATAAACATTATAATAAACACTAGAAAAACCTAAAAATCTGGTGTGAAGTTGAGCAATGACTCAGAGGAAAGCTTCCCTAATTGAGTCTTCTCATAATCTCCAAAACCGCTCTCAGTATGACTTATTACAAACCGCAATCGGAATAATAAACATAGCTGGTAAATTAATAAATGACATTGCCAACACGCAAAAGAGCTGCTCAAAAATAAAGTTCACAAACACTGTAGTAACCTCAAAATAGAAAAGAGTCCAAAATATTGTTTTTCAAAAACTACGCACCTGTCTTCCTGGGTCCATTTGTCCAAGACGATTTAAAAAGCTGGGGTGAAATTAATATATCGCTTCTTTTGTAGAAAAATAAAAATAAAATCATGACATGTCTAATGATGACAAAATGTGTTAAAAATGCTTAGAATTTCCAAGCCAAAAAAACGTCACTCAAGAAGATATAATAAAAAAACAATTTACTATCGAAACAAAGCTTCTTGATGTTTTTTCCCTTGATGATGACTTTTGTCTTTATTTCTAAGATCCCAAAATTTGAAATCCAATCTTGCTGTCGCAGCCTCCTCCCGCTGCGACTGAGCGGAGTGTGTGTGAGCGAGCGTGGGATGGAGGTGATATTTGCATCTAATGCTCCGAGCTGCAAGGGGCCTGATGAAGCCTCGCCCACAAAGTCTAAACTTGGATAAAGAAGATTGCCCTGTTCTGCAACTAACTGGTAACTAATCAAACTATCCTAATTGATTTTATCATTGCTTCTATATTATTCAAATCACGTTTCTTGATTTCCTGTATTGTGTGACATAAAACATTCTTCTTCTTTTATAATACTGTATTTCCTAGACTAAAAGGTACACCTAAAAAACACAATTTTGCAAGACTATCAAAGTGTACCTTAAATACTGGAAAGTATGATAAATCAAATTGGAAATGCACCGTTGCCAGTCTTAGGCATGCTATCTGAAAAAAAGCAGGTAGTTACACTGAGTAGTTACTTCATTTAAAAAGTAATTGTGTTACCAACAAGATTACTGACACCCAAAAGTAGCGCGTTACTCTAAGAGTAACTATTTAGTTACAAATTACAGTAAATTCTTGCATTGAAAGCGAGCCCCTAACGTTGCTCAAAATCAGCCACATAATAAAATAAATAGAATAAAGCCTCTACACCAACCTGTGGAAGCACTAAAGCCTTCATATTTTTGGGCTTGTGCAATCATGAGAGGTTGCAAATCCATTTTGTCTTTTGTCCTTAAACCAATTGGAGATTTCCATTTCAATTCCTGTGTAGTCCAAGACGTTTTCCTGTTCTTTTCAAGCATGGGGTACTGCAAATATAGTTTTACAAAAAAAAAGACCAGAATTGAGCATTCTTTTACTGTAAATTCTGTACTCACGTTTACCCCATTTATTTCGTTGTGCATTTAAAAGCACAGAAGCTCCCCTACTTATGACCATTCGACTTACGAAAAATGGTAGATAAGAACATTTTCTTCAGGATGTCAAAACATTTCCGGACATTGCTGTGAGTTAGATTTTGTATTGTGTGAGCCTTTTTCTGAGTAGGGGACAGTAGTGTTGTACTTCTTTCTGCCGCGTGGCGCTGTAAGAGGTCAAACATCATCCACCCAGAAGAAGGAATCCAACTTCCTCTTCCTAGTTCGTGTGAAAACATTCCATACTGTATCTCCAGCGTGCTAACAACATTGACATTTTTATTGTTTAATATCTCTTGCATCCATTCAATATGGTTGGTGTAAAGTGGAAAGAAGAGGCGAGCCGTTTCATTTGAAATGAAAGTGGAATACGAAAGCTTAATGCGGTTGAGAAAATGGTTGCTTTTTTTGACCACTTTTTATCACCGAGGAGGAAGTCGCCTAACTTTTGAAGCTCATCTTCCAAAATTAAATTAAACTTAACTTCATTTATCTTTATAGAGCATATTATTGTATCAAATGTTTATTTTTTTTAGTCCAAAACAATAAAGGTTACTTATACAAGCCTTAAACATACTTATATAAACGTTAAACATACATTCCATCCAAAATGTAGCACTGAAGCAACTTACAAACAAATTCAACTTACGAACGCTCTCGTTCGTAAGTAGGACAGACAGACAAAAAATCTACAGACTAATAGTTAACATATATTACACACTGTCCCTTTACAATAATCTTTTGTTGCACTCATTGTCTTATAGGGGCATTGTGTATTATTATTACTATTGCAGTGGTAAAAACAGATAGAAAAAATTTAATTTGATCAAAACCATATGGATTTAGATAATGAGAAAAAATACATGAACTATCAGATGAATCTGCATGTTTTTAATTTTTATTTTACAAAACTAAAGCCTGCCCTGCGACTGGCTGGCAACCAGTTCAGGGTGTCCCCTGCCCACTGCCCGAAGAAAACTGGAATGGGCTCCAGCACCCCCGCGACCCTACTGAGGATAAGTGTTGCAGATAATGGATGGATGGATGGATAACATAAGCCTCACCTAGAGGGAGCTGACATTATTACCCGCCATTTCTCTGCTCAGGGTACCCAAAGAGACAAAAACCTTACGCTTGCATTTTCAAGTCTGAGAAAGCTGAGCAAGTAAACTACAAATAAAATAATGCAGTTTGATCACTTGGAGTCTCTGTAGATTGTATTCTTCTTTGGTCTTTGTTGACCTTGTTATCAGGTGGCACCACATAATACAGCGGCGTTTTGTGTTCTGTATTTGCTGACTACCATTAATCAACCAGAGAACATTGAGGAAACCCCCCGTTTGATATTTTACTTTAAAAAAAAGGAACGGACGGGCTTTTTAAGGCAAAATAAAAAATACAAAATTTAAAATAACAGCACCTGGGTGTCTTTGCAGAAGTTTAAAGAAGCTTTAGCTCCTTTTTACAACAGATATAAAATCTAACAGCAAAGTTCCTATATTCGTGTCAACGATTTCATAAATGAAAAACAAAAACACTTTAAAATCATTTAAATGTGTTTATGTTATTTTCGGTACCCTCCAGTCCGCTTGAGTTTCCCAAAGTTAAATAAACTGCCGTAAAAATTAATTCAATAGTTGTTTTTCCTTTTTTTTTTCTTTTTTACAAATGCACAGTTGATAAACACTTCAAGAGATACAATATTAGTGAAGAAAAAAAGTCAATAATCGTTTTATAATCAAATCTTGTCACTTTCCTGTCTACATAAGTTTTCCTGAGGTAAATTCACTGTGGTGGAAATGAAGTCAATTGTCGCTGTGCTTTTTTTAAACAAAGGAAGAGTTGATAAAAACCACAAGAGATTAAATCTTAGTAAAGGAAAATAATATTGAGTAAAAAACCTTTAATAATTGTTTTACAATCAATTCAAGTCATAATTATTTGTATAGCTCTTAATCACAGAATGCCTCAAAAGACTCCACAGGTTACAATTACACCAACATGCAGACAAGGGAAAACTGCAAAACCTCAGCACGAAGACAATAAGAAACCTTGAGAAGTGGCCTCACAAGTGGTAATTCGCCTTCCAGGAAGACCAGGGTGCAATAGATTTAGCATTGGGTAACAGTACACAAAATATAGTGAACATAAATAAAATAAAACAAGAGGTAATATGTTGATATTCTTACATAATTTATTCAGGTGTCTCCGAAAAGACCCTCAGCCCTTCAGATAAGGCACACTTTTTTATGCCATTAATTTACAGATATTTTTGATCAAGTTTTGTCTAGCATATGGCCGCCGAGATGATTGAGTTTGACACCCATGACTTAGATATTCACAACCAAAAACACACTTCAGAGATTCTTCTTTTCAAATGACAGAAACGATATTACCTTCAATAGTTTTACTTGTCATATCACAAAAAGGTCATCTTAAACCCATCACAAATTATGATAGAATGATATACAACATGAACCATCATCTCCATTCGAGTATGTGACGCTTAATGCGGACGCAGCGTGAAACTACTACCGCTCCCGCTGATAGATTTATCTTGAGAATGAAGTTACGCCACAGCCGGTTTGTTTTTCTTCATCTGGTGGCCAAACGAGGGGGAGAGAAAAATTGTGTTTTAAAGCACGGCTGCACATCATCACTTGATCTCTGCGCCTGCCAGTCCAGCATGTTGAAGCGTGCGATGACAGAAAAATAGACGCTCATGTGAATCCGGACCAAATGCACTCCAGTGAAATATGTTTAATATATCGATTTGCCACTCTTTAGGGGTTATTTTGTGAAGGTTCTTTAGTGTTATGGTTTGACGCATGCTTGCGTCATTGCAAAAAATGAAACGTTATGAACTCTGGAAGGAAGCCTGCATTAAAAAAAAAAAATAATAATTTTCACCATATTAGCAGAAAACTTTGCTTATTTTAAATTATGTTTTTGATATGGGGGCATTTTTACTTGTTTTTCTCGTAGTATAAGAAAAGGTATACTGTATTTACAGCGAAGAAAATAAGTATTAGAACACCCTGCTATTTTGCTATATCTCCCACTTAGAAATCATGGGTTGTGTTGAAATTTTCATCATCTGTCCAGGTCCACTGTGAGAGAAATAAACTAAAAACAAAAATCCAGAAATCACAATGCATGATTTTAAACGATTTAATTGCGTCATATAGCTAACACCTGAGAAAATTAATGTTAATATTTGGTACAGTAGCCTTTGTTTGCTATTACACAGGTCAAATGTTTTCTGTAGTCTTTCACCAGGTTTACACACACTGCAGGAGGGATCTCGGCCCACTCCTCCACACAGATTTTCTCTAGATCAGTCAGGATTCTGGGCTGTCGCTGAGAAACACGGAGTTTGAGCTCCCTCCAAAGATTTTCGATTGGGTTCAGGTCTGGAGACTGGCTGGGCCATGCTAGAACCCTGATATGGTTCTTACGGAGCCACTCCTTGGTTTTCCTTGCTGTGTGCTTCTGTCTTTGACCTGTTGGAAGACCCAACCATGACCCATCTTCAATGCTCTGACTCAGGGAAGGAGGTTTTACCCCAAAATCGCAAAATACACGGCCCCAGTCATCCTCTCTTTAATGCAGTGCACTCGTCCTGTACCATGTGCAGAGAAACACCCCCCAAAGCATGATGCTACTATGCCCCATGCTTCAGAGTACGGATTGTGTTCTCCGGATTTTACTCTTCATTTTTCTTCCTCCAAATACTCTTAGTGGAATTATGACCAAAAAGTTCTATTTTGGTCTCATCTGACCACAAAACGTTTTCCCATGACTCCTCTGTATCACCCAAATGGTCATATGCAAACTTAAGACTGGCCTTGACATGTGCTGGTTTAGGCAGGAGAACCTTTCGTGCAATACATGATTTCAAATCATGACATCTTAGTGTATTACCAACAGTAACCTTGGAAACTCGTGTAGTTCCGGGCTGATTCCTCACCTTTTTTCGGATCATTGAGACCCCACGAGGTTATATCTTGCATGGGGCTCCACTCCGATTGAGATTGACCGTCATGTTTAGCTTCTTCCATTTCCTAATGATTGCTCCAACATGGAGTTTTTTCACCAAGCTGCTGGGAATTCCTCCAGAGTCCTTTCCAGCCTTATGGAGGTGTACAATTCTGTCTCTGGTGTCTTTGGACAGCTCTTTGGTCTTCGCCATGTTACAAGTTAAAATCTTACTTATTGTATGGGGTGGACAGGTGTCTTTATGCAGCTAACAACCTCAAACATATGCATTTGATTCAGGATGATAGATGGAGTGCAGGTGGACTTCTAATGGGTAGACTAACAGGTCTTTCAGGGTCAGAATTCTAGATGATATACAGGTGTTTAAATACTTATTTGCAGCTGTATCACACCAATAAATGTTAAAAAAATCATGTATTGTGATTCCTTGATTTTTCCTTTTAGTTTAATTCTCTCACAGTGGACATGCACCTACAATGAAAGTTTCAGACTCCTCCATGATTTATAAGTAGAAGAAATAGCAAAATAGCTGGGTGTTCAAATACTTATTTTCTTCACTGTGTACTAAGCAAAATGATCTTAATTAGCCGATAATGGATTGTTTTGCCTATTTCACATGTAACCCTTTTCATCGAAAGACATTTGACTTGCTTTTCTCGAAATATAAGAAATTTAAACTTTTAATTTAAGCAAATTATATCGTTAATCAATAATGGAATGCTCATTTTAAGTGTAACATTTCTAATTTGGTGCTATTTTACCATTTCTTTGTTGTTGTTTGTTCAGGAAAAAAATGTAAACTTGAAAAAAGGCAAAATTGTCTTATTCAGTCGATGATAGGTTGTTTTGGTGATTTTAAGTGTAATTTCCGAATTTGCGGACATCTTTTTCTAGTACACTACATGTATTAAAATAAGCAAAAGTAACCTATTTACTAGAAGAGAGATCATTCTGATTATATTTTAGGTAGTAAATATTTCTTACAAAATGATTTACAATCCTCTAGATAAGTTAATATTCCTAATGATGATTTTTTTGGGGGGGGATTTTATTGAAGAAAAAAGATGAAATATCTTAGTCAAACTTAAAACAATTAGCAAAATGATCGTATTCAGCCGATGATGACGTTGTTTTGCAGTTTTGAAGTGTAATGTTTACATTTCAAAGACATATTTTTCTCGTTAAATAGAAAATGTATACATAAAACAAAATGAGCAAGAATAGCTTATGTAGCAGAAGTTACACAATTTGGCTAATTTGATTATTTATTTAGGTAGAAAATATTTCCTTCAATGAGAAAAATAATGTACCATTATCTACATAAGTTAATATTGCTTAAAGAATATAGATTTTAAATCAGAAACAAATCTGCATATGGGCTAATCATTTCTTTTTTGCAGGGCTTACAGTCGGGAGCGTCTCAGAAAAAGCTCACACTGTGAAAAATAAATTCAGAACCCATTGGGAGATAATTTATTTCAAGTACTGTATACATATTCTTACTATAATGTACTTTAACTTTTTTCTTGAAAATTGAATGGAGAACATCCTTGCACAGAGCAGAAATTGTACTTATGTTAAGATTTTTTTTTTAAACTATCCATCCATCTGCACCGCTTATCCTCAGTAGAGTCGCGGGGGTGCTGGAGCCCATCGCAGCTATCTTCGGGCAGTGGGCAGGGGACACCCTGAACTGGTTGCCAGCCAGGGACAGTCAGGGACAATTTGGACTGGCCAATTAGCCTGACAGGCATGTTTTTGGAACATGCGAGGAAACCGGAGTCCCCGGAGGAAACCCACGGAAGCAAGTTTTAACTAAACTTAAAAAAAAGTTACTTTCCAAAAATGCAATCTTACCCTGTTTGCCACAAAATTTCAAATTGTTTATTTTTTCTCATTTTCTTGAAAAAAAAATCCACTACATAAGCTAAATGTTTTTTTATCTGGCCGATAGTAAAGAATTTTGCTTAATTTGATAAATATTTTCTACTCACATTAGTAAAAATGTACACAAAACAATGTACAATGTACTAGAAGAAAATATTTTATTAGTTAATTTAATTTATAACTTGAAAAGAAAAGTAAACTATCTTAAAACAAGAACATGTGAGGTAAGATTATTATTATTCACACCGTATGCTTCTTTCCAGGGTTTATTACTTGCATGTTTTTTTTTTTGGTTTGTCTTGACGAAGGTTTAACCTATGTCAGGGACCAGAACAAGCACTCGGATCCAATAGCGTCAGTTTTATAGTTTATTTGGACAAGGGTCGGTGGAGCAGGCTTGAGACGTCGGGTCTTGGTGGCAGAAAGCCTCTTTGGACGGAATGGCAGCTCCGTGGTGAAACGCGTGACGAGCAACGTAGCAGGTAAGTCGGTAGCCGGGGCGGGAGAGTAGATCGTAAACTTGTAACAGAAAAGGGTCAGGCAACGAGAAGCAGGCTTGGAATAGACAAAGGGATCGTGGGTACCTTGAATGTTTGAGGCTCACTCATGGAAACGAGGAGTACACTCGAACGTCCATCTCTGGACGCTGACAGCTTAAGTAGAAAGCTTCCACCAATCAGGAAGCACAATCCAGCACGCCAGCTGATTACCTCAGGTGGCTCCAGTTAGGTAATCACGACAACCTAACCTTAACCCTAATCTTAGGTTTAGGTCCTATCCCATAAACCTTCAGTAATTCTAACCCCGAAGTTATTGCTAATCAAAAGATAATGAATAGATGCTGTAGTGAGATTCTGTCTATTGATATTCAAAAGCAAAGTGCTCCTTATGAATTTGCCAATTTTTTTCGAAATCCCGCCGAAGTGCTGCGGCCAATGACCCGTCCTGAGGGAGCCGTAAAGCCAAGGCGAAGCGCCTCTTTCCGTGTCAGTTACACGATCCTTTAAGCATGCAAATAGTGTAAAAAGTGGACTTTATTAAGGTCGTCATTCCTGCCCTTGCTTAAAGACGGCTGCAACAACAGGCAAGGTAATAAACCCTGAAGCTAAATGGAGCTTGACGAAAGACCTTCACTAATGAGACCAATGGTCCAAATGCTGGACCGTGAAGAGAAATGACCCGGATCCGACAAGGTACCGAGGTAAAACGTCTCAGTAGGATGCATTACAAAGCCTTTGATAATGAACTGTGAAGTACAGTTTATGCTCTGCTTGATCTTTATCACAAGCGTTTTTCTTCACGATTGATTCGGTTAGATAATGACACAGAACAACCTGTACTCTCATATTATAGCTTGGCCCTGACTTTTTTTAACCACTGTAAAATAACGTGTGGTTAGTATTAGATAGAGATAGATAGATAGATACTTTATTCATCCCCGAAGGGAAATTCACATTTCCAGCAGCATCCCTGAGCTGAGAACAATACAATAATAATAATTATTAGTTTCATAAAAGGAAATTGTTCAAAAATATAAAGGATTTTATTTGGGAGTGAAATTATTGAAACAATTCTACAGATTGTTCGAAACATAAGATCTACACTGTACAAAGTAAAATATACATTTGGTCTATTTAACTCAATGTCAGACGTTTTCTCTCAAATGGGAAGTGCAGGTGGGCAGCACGGTAGAGCAGTGGTTAGCGCGTGTGCGGCACAGTTCTGAGGTCAAGAGATCGAACCTCCTGTGTGGAGTATGCATGTTCTCTCCATTATTTGCATGGGTTTTCTCCGGGCACTCTGGTTTCCTCCCACATGGCAAAAAACATGCATGTCAGGTTAATTGGCCGGTCCAAATTGTCCCTAGGTGTAAATGAGCGAGTGAGTTGTCTGTCTCTGTGTGCCCTGCGACGGGCTGGGGACCGGTTCAGGGTGTCCCCTGCCCACTGCCCGAAGATAGCTAGGATGGGCTCCGGCGCCCCCGTGACCCTACTGAGGAAAAGCGGTTCAGTTAATGGATGGATGGATAATGGGAACTGCATGTGCCAGACAATTTTTCCCATTTTGACTCATTTTTTAAGGCCTACAGAAAATGTAAATCTGGTGCTATGTAGGCATGTTGTACAGTAGTTTCTAACTTTTACCATTTTTTAGTAAACAACAGTTAGACATTGTTCTTGAAAATACTCTTTTCTAATAGCATTTTTGAGAAAAACGTATTTTTGTAAAATGATGCATTCCAAGTAGAACTTTTTAGCATTTTTAGCATTTGCAATATCTAAACAACGCTTTCCATAAACACAAGGGAACTTTGTTTGAAAAATAAAAAGTTCTTGCGGAAACACTGAATTATTCATGAAGGATGCAAAAAAATTACAAGAACTTTTCAGCGACTGATGTTTCGGGCAGAGTGATAACACGATTTCAGTCACTGGTGCAGCCCACGCACTTTTAAGCGCTGGATAGAGGAAGCAACATGAGGTCGTGGGGGCTCCACGATGTGTGGACAAAAATGTCATAAAATCCATTCCTGCCGTCTAGTGGTGACCATACTGAAATCCTTCCCGGAGGCTTCATACTTACTGTTCAGCAGCGCCAAAGCCACTCAAGGACAATGTTTCTGAAAATGTATTCAGATTTTGTGGCGCTGAATGAGTTGTATGTGTTTTGATCTTTTTTCTCAATCAAGATGAGGAAAAAGCATCCTTAAAATAAGCAATATTATATTAACTAGCACATGGTGGATCATTTTGCCTATTTTAAGAATCACTTTCTACGTAAGTCATAAAACAATACCCAAAATAATCAAAATCCTCCACCAGTTGCATGGTAAGCCCATTTTGCTTATTTTAAGTATCGTATTTTCTGCACTATAAAGTGCATTAGATTACAAGGTGCACCTCCCAAAAAGAGTCTTCTGTGATGTACTTTTCATATTAAGGCACACTGGACTATAAGGCGCATGAAATTGAAACTACTTCAAAACTTGGGCTTTTATGAAAATAAATACATTTGAATTAAAATAATTGATTTTATAGAATATAAATATAACATTGTGATATCTGGTTTTATCACTAACATAAATTTTAGCAACAAATAATTAACATGTTAACCACAAGAGGGCACTTGAAGACCACTCCACGTGTTTCTTATAGGCAGAACAGTTACCGTATGCAGTATCATTTAATTGTTACTGTGGATTTCCGATTTTATCCACCGTATTTTCCGGGATATAAGGTGCCTGGTATTATTAGGCGCACTTTCAAATTTCTGGGCAATTTGGGGTTTTTAGCTGCACTCATTGTCCAGAAACTACAGCATATATTTTCTTCCTTATTTTACTGGAAAACGGGTTATAAAGGCCTTCAATGTCCATCTTGGTAGAGTTTTGCCGATTTTAAATCTAATATGGGAAAGCAAGTGAGAAAGAGAGAAACAAAGAGAGATTTATATATTTTTTTCTAATTTCAGAAACGCATACTTAGTTTATACTTTAAGTCAGCCAAATTGTCATACCTAATAACTTCGATGGAATATATTTTGATTTTTAATGCTTATTTTAGGGCTTATTTGTTTTATACCTTACTAGGTAAACTAGATACAATCTCCTACATTGAGGAGAAAATGCCTAAAAATATTTTTAAAAAAAATGTATCTGCAAAGGGTTAAGAACTTTTTGCATTAAACAAGAAAAGAAACTGCTTCGGCCAGGATTGCTACAACAGTATTTCGACGGAGAATGTCCGATCATTAAATAGTGTCGGAACCGAATCATGAGCATGCAGGGAACAGCTGACGGCGAACCAAAACTTGGAGTTTTTGCAGATGTTTTAAGAGAATAGAACACTAAAACTATATTAACCATTGTAAAACTGCAAGAACAAATAATAAAAAGAACACATTGACCAATTGAGTCCCAGGGTGTTGCCATCACTTCTTGATTTTTTTGAAGAGGAACAGAATCTTTAAAAAATAAAAGTAAAAAGCAGCTGTTTAAGCTTCTGAACTGGCCCCAACCAGGTTAAATAATTCCTGCATTGGTGTGCCACAGGATTCTATCTTGGGGCCACAATCTTTACTTCACTCAGACACTGAAGCAACAATATTGCTTAATTCCACAATTTTCTCCAGCAATAAAAAATCCTTAAGGATGTAAACCTGAGCCAAAGTCCACAGTCACTCATAAGGATAACTCCAGTTCGGTATTAGACACATTTTGTCAGCCTCCATTAATCATGCAAAACAGTCCCTTCTCTCCTTTCTCCTAATATGTTCAAGGCTCTTTCATCTCATCATTTATGAGCTCCCTTGAGAGATTTTCTGAGCAAAAGCTACAAACCGGAGACTAGGTCCACTTATACCAAAGCTGACACACCATTTATCATTTGAAAGCTCTATTTCCAATTTATAGTCAAAATCAGCTTCGATTTTCAGCTATGGGCACCATGTAAGGTTAATGGTTGTAAAAAAAGGGGTACGTGAGGACTCTCCAGGCAGTATACATGAGATTTAACATGAACAAAATGTAATGAATTACTTTAGAACACAGATCACCAAACCTTTTAAAGCTCAGAGCAACTTTTTTGTTATTAGCGCAAAGGGCTACCAGTTTGATGTGCATTTGTAAAATAACTTATATTACTACCACTGTTATTATGTTATAATTATAAGCTTGTTTAAAAATGTATTTTCTAAAAAATGATCACGTATTCAAAGTCACTGATCATGTCAATTATCTATCATGCCAGTTTATAAATCAAATTTCCTAAAACGTTTCCTAAAACAGTTATTTTTTTAACCAGTCTTTGGGCTACTCTATCGTTTGAGGGTTCTGTATGGGTGATCCCTGCTTTACAATTCATTATCAAATGGAACTATTTCAGAAAACTATAAGTACTGCCCACAAAATTAATGTTTTATTCAAAATGCAATTAATTTTATGATACATAATTTTGAATAATTTGGTTTTGAAAGGTCAAGTAATAGTCTTATTTCATGTTTACCATTTGCTTACAAAATAAGAAAATAGTCACCTTTTCTTATTTTTAATTTATTTCATATAAAAAAACTTCAATGCATAATTGTTGAAAAACTGAAATATAAAACAAAATGTTTTTTTTAAATGCTTAAAACTGAAAACAAGAAGAAGAAAAAAATCTGAAATGAGTAGTATTTTCTGTCCACCAAACAAGAACATTTTACCCATAAAGAAGTATTTTCAAGTCAAGTCAAATCACATTTATTTGTATAGCCCTTAATCCACAAGATGTCTCAAAGGACTTCACTGGTTTTAGTTACACAAAGAATAACTCAAAAAAAAAAACAAGCACGAGGAAAATAAGAAATCTTTAGAAGGGGCCACACAAGTGGTAATCCCCTTTCCAGGATGACCAGAGTGCAATAGATTACAATTGGGTAACAGTACACGAAACATCTCATCTCATCTCATCTCATTAGCCGTACCGCTTATCCTCATTAGGGTCGCGGGGGGGGCTGGAGCCCATCCCAGCCATCTCCGGGCAGTGGGCAGGGGACACCCTGAACTGGTTGCCAGCCAATCGCAGGGCACACAGGGACAGACAATTCATTCGCTCATTCACACCTAGGGACAATTTGGACCGGCCAATTCACCTGAAATGCATGTTTTTGGAACGTGGGAGGAAACCGGAGTGCCCGGAGGAAACCCACGCAAGCACGGGGAGGACATACAAACTCCGCACAGGAAGTCTGGAGCTGGATTTGAACCCACGACAGGTTCCCATGACATGAACTGTGCCGCACAAGCGCTAACCAACATAGTAAACATAAATAAAAGAAAACAATAGGTAATACATACGCTCCCCTACTTACGAACAACGGTACATACGAACCTTTTTTTCGGGGTGTCAAAAAATATCTGGACATTGCTGTAATTTAGTTTTTGTATCGTGTGCAACTTTTTCCGAGTAGAGGACATTACTGTAGTGCTTCTTTCCGCTGCGTGGCGCTGTGAGAGGTCATACATCATCCACCCCGAAGAAGAAATCCGGCTTCTACATCCTGGTTCGTGTAAACATAACAACGTGTACTGTATCGCTAACGCGATAAGAGCGTTGACGTTTTTATTGTTTAATATCTCGTTCGTCCATTCAATATAGTTGGTGTAAATTGTAAAAAAGAGGCGAGCGGTTTCTTTTGAAACGAAAGAGAAATAAGAAAGCTTAATGCGGTTGAGAAAATAGTCGAAACGCTTTTTTTCGGCCAGTTTTTACCACGGGGGAGGAAGTCATCTAACTTTTGAAAGTCATCTTCCAAAAGTAAGTAATCTTTATAGAGCATATTATTTTATCAAATCTTTTTTTCTAGTACAAATTAATACAGGTTACTTATACAAGCCTTAAACATACTTATATAAACCTTAAACATAAATTCCATACATAATATAACACTGAAGCAACTTACAAACAAATTCAATTTACAAACGATTGTCCGGAATCTCATTCATAAGTAGGGCAGCGTCTGTGTCACGGTTGCCATGGCGCCCAATTGGTCCCTGCCGTGTGGCGCCAGGTTCTGTCAAGGTTGCAACGGCGGCCAATTGGCCCCGCCCATGGAGACCAGCTGAAACGCGCTGACAGATTGCTGCCGGACTACTTGTGAGTCGCCTGGTGTCAGAGCGTCTGTAAAACTTCTGTTAAACTCTCTTTTGTGGTATGCTAAGTCTGTGAATCCCCGTTTTGCCTGTGTTTTTTTTTTGCTTTTGTTTTGTCAAGCCCTGTGAATCTTCATTTTTGCCTGTGTTTTGCCCCTGTTTTGTTCTCGCCCTTAGCTGTTTGATTTTGACCACTTCCACGTGGCAATCAATCTACTTCCGCGACCAACGATCCACAGATAGAGTGTGCGCTCATTCCTCTTCCCCCCAATAAAATGTGAGTAACGTTACGCGATTGGGTTCTGCCCCCATTTCCTGTTCTGGTACGTGACAGTCTGTATGTTGAAATTCGTCCAGAAAGTGCATAACACCGATTTTACTGCATATATTCATTAAAAAAATTAAACTGACATTTTTACCTTTTCCGAAATGTTTTCTTGTAAATATATTTCCACTTTAAAAAAATTAATAAACGAAGCCCAAAAGTTTGGTTAGTCGGATCAAATGATTACAAGTTACATATTTTTTGAATAAATACTTCACAAAAAAGTGTAACTGTGACCATCCCGTCCGTGTCTATCTACTGCTTTGCCACCGTTTCATCAATCTACTTTTCTTCCACTAAGAAATTTTCTTAACTGTGATAAACTTACTTACTTAAACTGTTTTTGTTCCTTTGGGAACCAGTAAGGATTCTTTTAAAAAATTAGGCAATAGGTACAACCCCAAATCGAGTTCAAGTCCCAAGAGTGATCCTTCAACATGTTTGATCCGTACCACATGCTGCTAAGAGCTTCTTGTTCCAAGAAAACGGCAGATTTGGACCTTCTCCTGAAGCTCTTTTAAATTGCAGTTAAATACCTTCCTCCAAAAGTGTGTGCTTGCATCTCTTTTCTACTGTAGCCGTAAAACATAACCTGGTCCAAGTCAAAGGCACCTCGTCTTGTACAGACGTTGGATAACTTAATATCTATACACTGTTCGGAACAAATGTCCTGAATCAAGTTCACAGCTACCAGCAGTCCAGACAGTGTGAGAGCCAAGGCCTCCATCTGGTGGCCAGGCATCTGTTACGAGTAGGATAAAACCACAATACTGCAATGGATTTTTTTTTTTTTTAAAGATCAGTCTTCCAAAAATCTGCTGTCGGGAAAGAATGCCGGGTGAAGCTCCATCGCATTCAGGATGCTCTTATCTCTTGACTTTTAGCAACAGCTGAACTGAGAAGTATCACTGTATTGGTGCTTCTAGGTATCACCTTTCTTCAGAACAGGGCTATTAATATCAGGGAAACATCCCAAAGTCGATTCATTACATGGAGTATATTCCAACAAGCGGGCTTTAACTAATCATTTATTGTGAAATGCGGTGGACCCAAGCGCAGAATGAAGGAGAAGACAAGGTGCTCAAAAACAGATGGCATTTATTACCAAAATCATCAACAAAGTAACAAAAAAATGGTCAAAACCAACAAACTGTCTGAACCAGGAACCAAACAAACCTCAGAACATGGGATGGACTGGATAAAGGTGATGGTGGAAAAAGAAGATGAAAAATGAAAGACACCCAACACTAGTTGCTGTCCAAAATGGCCTTATGAAGCATCAGGCTATTTAGGGACAGATGTGGGGTGATTGGACACAACTGTCCCTATCACAAACCAATTAGGCGCCACCTGGTGGATGGAGGTGCGCCAGACCCCAACATCATACACAGATCAATTTGAATTTATGTTGAGCCGTTTTATTATTCATCCGATGCTAATACAGTATTGTGGTGCGAGTTCTAGGGATTCGCAGAAATCTAGTGAGACGAGAAAAGGATCTGATCTCTCATCAATGGAAAGTCCTCCATCTGTCCATAATATCTTTAGTGTGTCCCTGGGGGCTCTTGCCAGTCAGACATGCCTGGAATACTTCCCGAGGGAGTCGTCCAAGTGGCATCCTTACCACATGCTCTGGACTCCTCAACTGCTTGTTCTTCACTGTTTTCCCAGATGATCGAGCTTCTGACTCTATATTTTAAGGAGAACCTGGACACCCGCTCACATCCGGGATCTTGTCATTTCGGTCATGACCTACAGTTTGTAAGCATAGGTGAGGGTGGGAACATAGATCGACTGGTAAATCAATAGTATGCCTTTTGCCTCAGCTCCTTCTTCACCAAGGCGGACCGTTAGAAGGGTGCAGACATTGCACCGATCCATCTGTCGATCTCCTGACCTCTGCCGAGTCCTACAGTGACTAATTACTGCATTTTCACGACCATTGTGCGCACATAAACCCCTCTTTTTTTTTTTCAAAATTGTGCGGCGCACCCTATTTGGCAGTGTACCCTGTGTGTGATGTGAATCAGATGTAGCGGACACAATGATGCTGCCGTTCACACTGCAGAGCTTAATGCTCAATTCTGACTCTTTGGCTGAAGTCTGATGTTTTCGTGAGATCGTTCACAGTACCAACCGTATGCGACTTCTATGCGACTCCATATCCAATGCCACTTTATCCCACTTTCGCAGAAGAGGACACGTGACGTCACATGTGAAGCATTCCGGGAATATGACAAACCCAGTAGGGATGCTAACGTCGTCGCGTATCTAGTGTTTGATTTATTGTGCAAGCAGAGGCTGAACAGATTGGTCTCCCCAAATAAGAATTAAATCCAGAACCTCGCTTTTCCTCCATTGAATCCTTTCCGTGTTTTCGTCCGCAATAGTGTTTTGAATTCTACGTGGAAGATCGTGGAAAACTGAGCAGCCGCGAGAGAATTGAAGGTTAATGAATTGAAGGTTCGCAAGTGGAGGAAGCTGAAAAGCAAACCCCAACAAGTTTTTATCCGTGTGTTTTGTTTTGTAATCAATACTTAAATAAACCACAAGCAAACTCAGTTTTTCTACCGCTATATTTTCAAATACGCACACTTGTATGATTGTCTGTGTTGTAAGGCAGTTTAGTGCTGAAAAAAGGGCAACGACGCAGTTTCCCATCTCTGCCCGCTGGTCTATGCAGGCTTTGACATGCTTCAGGTCCAGATGCTGGTCTGCTGACTCATCTCAAATCGTCCTTCTCCCTTGTACCACCAAAAGCCAGGCAGTCGGAAAAAGACAGGAATAGAAAAGTATGAGGTGGGCATCAATCATAAGCTATTGAACAGAAGTGAGTTTTAAGTTTAGATTTAAAAACTTCCACTAAAGTGCTATTGTGTGGTGCGCCCTGTGCGGTGTTAAACACTAAAATAGAACCAGCTACGGAGACTGTGCCTTTTAACACAGTGCACCCTCTGGTCGTGAAAATACGGTAACTGTTTTCAATTACTGAGAGAAAAAAATTAGTAGTGGAGTTCTTTTGGTTAAGAAGTCAAAATTTGTTCGTGTTTGTATGTAAATTACGTAGCAGCCGCATCATAAGTATTATTCAAGAAAGTTATTGTTATTGTTAGGGCACAAATATTTGGTTACATTTGGAGGAAAGGCGTGGTCCTTGGTTAAAATTACAAATGCCGCCTTTGAATTTAGGAGTACTGAATGAAGTTGGGTCGAATTTGGGTTGGGTTGAATGCCGTACTTACGAACAGGATTGTTCGTAAGTTAAATTTGTTCGTGAGTTTCTTCAGTGCTATATCTTGTATGTTTAAGGACCATATAAGGATGTTTAAGGCTTGTATAACTAACCTGTATTGTACAAAAAAATAAAGATTTCATAAAATAATGTGTTTTATAAAGATAAATAAAGTTGAGTTGAACTTACTTATGGGGGATGCGCTTCAAGAGATCCTCCTCCGTGCTAGAGAGTGGCCGCAAAAAAACCAATCCAACCATTTACACAACCGCATCAAGCTTTCTTATTCCAGTTTCGTTTCAAAAGAAACGCCTCACTTCTCTTTACACTTTACACCAACCATATTGAATGGATGCACAAGCTGTTAAACAATAAAAATGTCAAAATTTTTTGCACCCTTGGGATTCAGTACAGTATGTTTACACACGAACTAGGAAGAGGAAAGATTTCTTCTTCGGGGTGGATGCTGGGTGAGATCTCATAGCACCACACAGCGGTAGCGGCAGAGAGAAGCACGACAGTACTGTCCTGTACTCAGATAAAGGTGGACACAATATGAAGTCTAACTTACGACAATGTCCGGATATTTTTCGTATCTACCGTTTTTCTTGAATCGAATGGTCGTAAGTAGGTGAGCGTCTGTACTGATGAAGTGATTTAAAAAGTGAATCTTAACATGCGCCTACAACTCGTGTATTCAGTATTTACCATTGAGCTTGGTTTAATCGATGTCAGAAAAACAGGTGGGGTGCATAATACGTTTTTTGGGGGGGTTGGCATTCTCTGCCTGCCGCTTCGCTGTCATAAAAATCAAGAGCACAGCATTTTATCACAATTATTCAAGCTCTTAAAATCATGGAACGCCACGTAAAAACCATCTTTTCCTTGTTTTTCTTTGGGATCATTTCACCTCTAAAACGAAGATTTATCCCTTTTGAAACGACCGCTAACATGTGCTTGCCATTTTGGAACTCATGAATTCGAGCCACCGTCGATCGCCTTACCACGGGACGTGCAGTGCCGGGCCTTTATACGTGGGTCCAGTCATTTTTTTTGTCTAAAAGTGCGCTCAGAAAAAAAAATTGCAAAAATATGCATTTACTGCCAGTAAAACTCAAGAACGTTTATACTTCAAAGGTGGTCTGCGTTTTAGAAAAATATATGTTGGTTCCTTAAATGAAAGAAATCTTTGTATCGGTTTATGTTCATAAAACAATTATTGCTGCTATTCTTAAAAAACACATTCCTTTTTTTTTGTTTTTTAAATTTGTATTTTTTGAGTGATTTGAATATTTACAAAATTTAAAAAAATACAAATGGAGAGAAGTATTTTTCAGTAAAATGTGTTCGTCTTAAACAATAATTAGCGCCTTACATGGCTGCACAGATCACGGCCGGTATTGGGAAATGTGAAGCACAATGTAAAGCGCTTTGGGAAGTCATTGACTTGAAAAGCGCTATATAAATGCAGATCATTTCATAATAAAAAATGTTCATTTTCAATGTTTTAAAAATGATTTATTTATCAATAACTTTTACTCTCTTTATTTTTTATTAATGCATTTATTTTTTGCACTCACTCCCTTTTAATTTTCATAATTTAATTTGTATTTATTTCTTTGTAACTTTTTGTGTTTTAATGATTTTTTTTATGATTTTATTTCTATATGTATTTTCCCCTCTCTTTTTTAGTTTTTTTGGTATCTGTTCATTTTATTTATTACTCTGTTCTATTTATTTTATTTACTTAATTTGTTTGTTTATTCAATTGTCTATTTATCTATTGTCTCTGTCTCTTCATTTTTTTAATTTTAATTTACAACTTTTTGAATTTCATCGGGTTTTCTTCCAAAATGTATGTCTTATTTGTACTTTTGTACCTCCCTCTCTCTTTTTTTTTAATTTAAAACGTTTTGAATGTTTTTTGTAGTTTGTCATATATCAATTCATTCATCTATTCTCTTTCTTATTTTTTTATTTTTGTCTATTTCTTTTATTTCAACCTTTTTGAAATGTTTTTTCAGTTTTTTTTTATTATTTAATTGTTTTTTTTATTCATTTATTTTTCTCTCTTTTTATTGTCGTGTTTTTACTAATTCAATTGTTTGAATGATTGTGTTTGTTTCCTAGTTTTCTCATAGTTTTATTCATGTATTTATTTATTTATCAAATTTTGGTGAACTCATTGACACGGGCCCTCAACTTACATCCTTTCAGTGTCACATTTAATTTTGTGTCTTATGATGAAGTGCCGCCACCACCAACAAAAATGCAACGGCACGCATTTCTTTCGGGGTTACTGCGTAAACAGAGTCTGAGTCTATGCTACAAAACCACGTGTTAAACAAGAACTTACATAACCAAAGCAAACATGTTCCATTTAATCGCTCGTAAATCAGAAACGATTGGTTTTAATGTGTTTTTATTAAAAAACAAGACCATCGCCATGGGGCTGCTTACACTTTAACACCCTACTCCATTACAATGGCCACATATTTTCATGGCTTTTCTTGTGTTTATACTCTTTCTGTTTCTTTTTTTTTTCGGTTATTCACATAGGAATATTACAGGGAAGCGGAGTGTTGTTAGATACTCTTTGTCCTACATTGCCTTGCAAAAGTATTGCCCCCCAAAACCTTTTTTCAGGCTCCAAGCTAATGGATATAAAACTATTTTTTAAGAAAAGCAACAAAATGTGAGACTCAGTCATAAAACAAAACCTAATTTATTCAACAGTTTATATTTTGCCAACTAATGAAAAAATTGAAAAGTAGGTATTGCAAACATATTGCCCCCTTCTGAGTTAATACTTTATTTAACCTCGTTTTGCTGCGATCACAGCCACAAGTCTCTTTGGGTATGTTTCTATAGGTTTTGCACATCCTGAGACACAAATATTCTTCCTTACAATACAGCTTAGGTTCCTTAATGTTTGATTGCAGAGCATTTTTCAGATCTTTTCACAAATGCTTGATAGGACTGAAGTCTGGTCTTTGCCTGGGGCATTCTAACACCTTTATATTATTAGTTTTGAACCATTCCATTGTAGATTTTGATTTATGTTTAGGATTGTTGTCCTGTTGGAAGGTGAACTCGTACCCCATTCTCAGGTCTCTTCCTGACTCAGATTTTCTTCCAGAATCACCCTATTTTTTACCTGATCTGCCTCCCATTTACTCTAAGGATCTTTGCAGTCCCTGCTGAAGAAAAGCAACCCAAGAGCAGGATGCCGCCAACACCATGTTTGACAGTAGGGATTGTGTTTTAGGGTAATATGAAGTGTTATTCCTACGCCAAGTGTAACGCTTTGCACCCAGCCCAGAAAGTTCACTTTTGGTCTCATCTGACCAGAGCTCCTTGTTCCACATGTTATTTGTGTCTCCCATGTGGCTTCTTGCAAACGCCAAATGGGTCTCTTTATGGTATTCTTTCAAAAAAGGCTTTCTTCTTGCCACTCTTCCACAAAGGGCAGATGTATGCAGAGTACGACTAATAGTTGTCATATGCAGAGATTGTCCCACAGTTGAGTTGTTTTGCCCGAAAATTTAAGACGACCAGGTCTTGGTAGTTTTGCACTGTTTTTTTGTTCTCGCCATTTTGATATTACTGTTAAGGAGATGTGTAGCTGTTGCGAAATCATCTTTATCCCATTCCTGTTTTGAACCTTTTCAAAGTTATCGCAGACGCGCCTGGTGTTTTCTTTGGTTTTCATAATGCTATCTGTTCTCCACTGTCTGCTTTTACAGATTTGTGATTTTATCATTGAGCTGGTGCATTTAAATAGAGATATATTGACGCACAGGTAAACTCTGTCATTGTTTGTCATTTCGGTCGACATTGGATTATTCAGAAGTCACCAGGGAGTTCTTGGAGTTTGCTGGCTGTGCTGAGAGAAGAAGGGGCCAATATTTTTGTTTTTTGTAAATGTAGTATAAAACATTGTAATAATTTGATTCCTTTCCCCAACTGTATCTTGCGTGTTGTTGATTCTGAGAAAGTATTTTCAGTTTTCTAGATTTAAGTTTGAAGCCTGAAATGTGGCAATATGACCAAATGTTTTTAGGGGGTGGGATGTTGGTTACTCCCGCTGGGCACTGTAAATGTGAAGAAAAAAAATGAATGCACACTTACCACTTCTGATTACGAAAGTAACGGGAAATAAGGCCCTGGCAGTGCCATGGTTGATTATCTTTTCATACAAAACATAACAAAAGAAGCAACTCTGATCAGTCGTGCATTCTTGTACATTTTTGGGTGGTTTGTTTTGAACTGAATTACTTTGCCAGATGTGAAGTAAATGGCTATAAAACGCCAAATGAGTCACGGATGCGACCTTTGTACCAAAAGTGGATGCCAGTGTGGTCCTTCCTCCTTGATTGAAACTGGCGTGTCCAGATTAGCTAGCAGTCAGCTGTTGCCTATTGCCAGAAAAATACTTTCCCCCTCATTTTCTGTTCCAGTTTCCAATGTAGTTTTGGCAGGACAAAAGCTTTGATCCCGAGCAATGTGGATTTTTGGGGGGGCAGGCTGATTACAATACCTTTTTTTGATCCAAGTTCAATTTGGACTACCTAATTATCGGTTGACGAATTGTATTGCTTACTTGTGCCCCTCTTTTTGCGATTTTACAATACAGACACTCCCCTACTTACAAACATTCGACTTACGAAAAACAGGACATACGAACAATTTTTTCGGGATGTTGAAAAATATCCAGACATTGCTGGAAGTGAGATTTCGGATTGTGTGCACCTTTTTCAGAGTAGAGGACAGTACTGTAGTGCCTCTTTCCACCGCATGGCACTGTGAGAGGTCACCCAGCATCCACTCCGAAGAAGAAATCCAGCTTCTTCCGTTGCAGTGCATGGTTGACGCTGCTATCGGTGTGTGAGTGTGTGCGAATGGGTAAGTGTGAAGCACATTGTAAAGCGATTTGGGAGGTCTTCATTGACTTGAAAAGCGCCATATAAATGCAAACCATACCATACCACAGTTTGCATACATACTGCACTGTATCTCGAGCATGCTAAGAACTTGGACATTTTTATTGTTTAATAGCTTGTGTATCCATTCGATATGGTTGGTGTAAAGTGTAAAGAAGAGCCGAACCGTTTCTTTTGAAATTAAGGTGGAATAAGAAAGCTTGATGCGGTTGAAAAAATGGTTGAATCGCTTTTTTTTTCTTCCAGTTTTTACCACAGAGGAGAAAGTCGCCAAATTGTTCCAAAAGTAAGTTAAACTTAACCATATTAAGTCTAGTAATAGTCAAATCTAGTCATGTTTATTTGTGACGCCCTTAATCACAAGGAGTTTAAAGCGCTTCACAGACCACAATATGTCAATGGGTAATGTGTAGCTTTGTTTTTCAGAACTATGCTTTATCATTCAGCTTGCTTTGTAACGTTATAGAGCATGTTTTTTTATCAAACGTTTATTTTTCAGTTTCAAAACAATACAGGTTACATATAAAAGCCTTAAACATACTTATATAAACCTTAAACATACAAAATATAGCATTGGAGCAATTTACGAAAAAAATTCAACTTACAAACGATCGTCTCGTTCGTAAGTAGGGCAGCGTCTGTACTTTGTTCTATCATAATGGTAAATGGTCTACATTTATACGGTGCTTTTTAAGTTACTGAAAACCTCCCATTCACACACACACTCATACACCAATAGCAGCAACAGCCATGCAAGGCACCTGCCTCCTTATCAGGAGTATTAGGGGTTCAATGTCTTGCTCAAATACACATCGACATTTAACTCGGAAGAGCCGGGAATCGAACCAACTTAAGCGGTCTGTCTCCTAAGATACCCCGATTATTTTAAGTGGGAAGTGACTTTCGAATTCCCATATTAGTATTTTTCACATTGTAGCTATGGAACTTTTTTTCACATGACAAAATTCTTGAGGCACATAGAAAATGTTCATAAACCAAAATTCTCAACTTTTTTTAGCATATAAAACGTTAAGACATACTATAATGTAGCCCAAATTTACGTTAAAAATTCATTCTAAGGTCTAAATAGGTATTTTTTGTTACGACTATGTTGAACTAATTTTGGCTCTGGGGCCAGATCCAGATTTTCTGTTCTCGGGCGGGAAGATATCAGTGAAAGAATGTCAGGTCTAAATTCTGAAGCCTTGTTTTACAGTATTGTGTTTTATCATTCATCCTATAATCATAACCTCCCCTATTATTATAATCACGGATGACAAGTGATACTTTCTAAACTCAAGACAATAATTCATAAACAATAGTAAAAATATTTTTTGATGTTTGGCATTAAAAGTCTTAACTGGTTTATTTTAACAGTTAAGTGAATGCAGCCCCACACCTGAACCAACTCATCACGCTATACAAATTTAACACTGCCTTCTAGTGGCCGCAGAGAACATTTAGTCAGCATTGTCATTACTTTTGATAGAAATGACACGGCGTCTCGCTTCTTTTTTTGACATGCTCACAATTTTTGGGCGGGCTGCATTGAAACATCCAATGGCCTGGATTTGGCCCTCGGACTGTCTGTTTTACTGTACGTTTTTTTTACATAATTTAAATAGTTTCTTTTACTTCAAAATGTTTAAAAAATATTTTAAAACGTTTTTAAAAAATGGTAAATATAATAAACAAATAGATAATTACTTACATACAAGATTTTTGTTAACATAAATTATATCGCCAAACCATCTATGTTACGTGATATTTGATATGTGATTACCTTTTTTTGAAAGATGTATTTATGCATTAAAATGCTTTTTCCTTTATCTATATATATTTGATTTTTATTTCATTTTTTGTCTGTACTTTTTTATTTATGCCTTTTTAAATTAAAGATAATAATTATTTAGTAATTATTTATGGTACAAAAAAGATTTTTGTAAGCAAAAATGTTATCTTCAAGCAAATTAAGCAATCAAAGTCATTTACCCCCATTCCTATTCCCTCAAGTATAAAACTGGCAAACTGTTACCACCTACTGCATACAAAGTAGTTGCTTTGATGATGGAGAACTGGAAAACCGTGCAGATAGTCAACAAAATGCTTGTCCGAATACCTATCAAATATTTGTCACCAATTATTTGGAAATAGACAATTTCCTGTGGAACATCGGACAAGGTCTAGCGGCACTCTACCACATTGGTTGAGAAACTCTTTTCTAAAAAATGGGTTACAGTGATAGGAAAGCTAGCTTTGACTCAGAGAGTCTGGTACAAATGTCTATAGAAACATTGTGTAAATAGATGTCAGTGCATCATTGTTTTATAGTCAAGTCATGTTTATTGTATAGCCCTTTATCACAAGGAGTCTCAAAGGGATGCACGGACAACAGATTATTGCAAACTACAGACTATTATTACACTAAAATAAGATAAGAAATGGAGAAGAAAGAGAAAAAAGAAAGCAAGACAATCAGGTAAAAGGCTCGGAAAACCAAAAGAAGTATAAAAGAGATAAAAAAGGAATGTGAGAAAGAGAACGAAAGCAAGAGAGAGGCAATGAGAAATAGAGAGAGTATGAGAGAGAAAGAGAAAGAAAGAGAGAGAGAGAGAGAGAGAGAGAGAGAGAGAGAGAGAGAGAGAGAGAGACTGATATAGAGAAACTAGGAAAGTGTCATGATTGCTGATTCATAGGCGCCAACAGCCCTGAGCGCTGATTGGCTCATTGACTCGTTTTAAACCCCCGGCTTCCAAGAGGAAGCCGTCAGACCGTCCTGCGAACCTACGCTTTTGCCAGGCAAGCACTTAACCCTCCGACAACCACCTGCTCTGTTATCTCCTGCCTGTTACCCGTTGCCGACCTGTTTCTGAGCCCGTTTCTGCCCTGCTTTTCCGTCCCGGCCACCGACCTGTTTTTCCCTGTTTCCTGCCTGATACTTGTTGCCGACCTTTTTTCTGGACTCGATTACCGCCCTTGCTCCCCTGTCCCAGCTACCGACCAGCTTTCCTGCCACCCACGACTATCCTCGCTCGACGCGTAAGTGCCACTTCAGCGTTCCTGCCATCAGCCACCCGTGTCCGACGATCATCGGATCGTGGAAGCAAGCACTGCTCTCTATTTCACGACATTAATACTTTGAGTAACAGGGAAATATTAGCTAATTACTTTAACCGTTACAACGCCGTTATTGTTACTGACAGTCAAAAGCGGTGCATTACTTTGGCTGCAGTTGGCGGCATGTTCCCTTTAGCACACCTCAAGCTGTTTTCAGCTGCGCGGTTTTCTGCTCTCCTCAGAGTTGTTTACGTCACGTCTTTTTGGATCATGTCACTATTCTAAATAGTGGCTACATTATAGTTTGAAAGCGATTACATATACAGTGGAACCTCGGTTTTCGAACGCCTCTCAGTTCGAACAAATCGGAGTCCGACCAAAAATTTAGAGAAAATCTTGCTTCGCTGTTCGGTCAAAAAATCGGAGTTCGAACGCCGGTAATGCGTGAGTGCGTACGCTAAGGTGCGATGCTGAGCGGCGTACGGGTGTAGATCGCTCTTTTTGTGACCAACTGTTATCGCGTGCGGACGTGCTTCGTTTTGCCTTCGCTTTTAATATAGGTGTATATCCATAAGACCCAGTCTTCGACAGAAAGTCGGCTCAAACTGCAGATTAATATACAATCGCAGTTTTTTTGCTGGGTATGCGATCATCCAGACATCAAGCGCTCGGTGCTACGACCACTCGGGAGTGTTTATTAGCCACGGACTGCTATGTCAACAAGACCCAACGGCCTACAAAGCAGCGAAGCAGAGTGGCAAGAGAGTGGCGTGACCGGACGAGGAAGCGAGGTTGTCGGGCCGGGCTAACCGCTAGGCTAAAGGCTAAACCCTTCAAAACGCCTCTACCATCCATTTTCTTCTCCAACGTTCGCTCTCTGGACAATAAACTGGACCATTTACAACGGGAAGTACCATCAAACCGCGAGATGACGAACTGTTGGGCTAAAATTCTGACAAAGACATGGTTAATCTTATCTATCCCGGCTGACGCTCAAGGAAACTGTGCGGGTCAGATGTATCGACATTTCGTTCTGTATACACGTGTACACGAATGACAATAAAGAAAATCTGAATGAATCTGAAGTGTTTTAGCCTTTTTATTTTTTTATTTTTACATGTTCATGTTAGTGTAATCTTTCGTACGGAAGATTACGATAACGCGAACGTACGATTAGCCTGGGTTAGCTTTATGTTTACGTTAAACATTCAAGGTAAACATTCAGGGTGTTGGAACGGATTAAAACGATTTACATTATTTTTAATGGGAAAAATGATTTCGGTGATCGAACAAATCGGTTTTCGAACAGGGTTCTGAACGGATTATGGTCGAGAACCGAGGTTCCACTGTATAGTATTTACCAAGCATTGAAAGAAAAGACAAAGGAGGGCTGAGTTTTGACAGCACCTGACTTGTGCCGTTCTCAAACGAAACGTCTCTATGAGCTGGAAGTGAACAAAGGGAGACGAATATCCACTTGACAACAGCTGGTTCCCTCCGAGACGCCTTTTATCTCCTGTGATTGGTCAATACACATTTTGGGAGGATTATGTGTTGTTGACTTTAAATTTGTTGAGCATAGAAAAGGTTCAAATTGGTTTCAAAATACACAGTACAAAATACAGTACAATATGTGCTGCCATTTGCCGCTCTCAGAGCTCCACCTGGCAAACAGTATACTGTATGGCAATGCTACAAAGAGCTAGCATTCATAATGGACCTGCAGAAAAGTGGACAAGGAAAGAAGGAAGAGTGTGCGGTGCAGGACCACCAGGTTCCACAATAGTCTTGTCCCCCTGGCCATTAGACTGTTAAATGGTCAATCAAACACATAGTAAATCTAAACTGCTGCTAATCTGTACATCTGTTGGTTTTGTTTGACTTTTTGCACTACTGGCAGTTCTTTATAGCTAGCCACTCCTTGCACATCTGTTTCTCTGCACTATTGTACTTACATTGTTATTGTTACAGTGTTATGGTTACTGTTTACCTGACTTGTTTACCTGGCTGCCCATTTTGCACATCTGGTTAGCTGCTCCTCTTGCACTATTTGCGCTACTGTAAAATACTATACATAGCCATAATTATTTAGTATATTATTAGTACTCAATACTCCAACTCAATACAACATTTTATTTATATCTGTACATTCAAGGAAACTGCGGGTCAGATGTATCGACATTTTGTTCTGTATACACGTGTACTAGAATGACAATAAAGTAGATCTGAATCTGAATCTCTGAATCTGAACACACCTCCGTGCAGGAAGAGTTCAGAGATGACAAGGAGGAGGATGCAGCCATCATTCCATCAGCCCAAATTAAAGATATTTAGGCAAAATTCCATGAAGTTTTGGGATTATAATGACATTCGCCTTGCGCATCATCAAAAGACTGGCAAAGGCAGACGTCATTGGATCAGTTTTTCCAGAAACACTAGGTAAAAAAAACACTGCTGAGGACCAGTAAACAAAGAGGCCAGTTAAAAGGTAAATGTATACTTTTATTATTTACTTTATTCTTTGTTTTTTGTTTTCCGTGATGTGCTTCTCGTTTTAAGTTTATTGTGCAGTAATATAATTTCAACATGTATTTGTTTCATGTTCTGATGCTCTTTTATGATTTATTGAAATAAAAAATTTGCAGGGCTTGGAACGGAATAGCGCATTTACATTCAAAAGACGCCTTTACTTACAAATGTATCGGTTTACAAAACTACTTCTGAAATCAACCATTCGTAAGTAGAGTCACTTTTGTAGTTACTTTCCCTGGTAACTGGTAAAATTTACTCTACAATGATTCAGTTACCGTACTCAGTTACTTTTTAAAATAAGTAGTGAGTGACTATAACAAATAACTTTTTTGAGTATTGTGCCCATCACTGGTTAATTAATTTACAGGTCCTCAGGCTTGCCCAGGAGAATGTTGAAGTTGTCCAAATCACTGTTCCTTTCACCACAGTTAGATAGAAAACAGTTTGCTGCAGTAAAACAGCCAGCGATTGGAAGAGTTCACCAAAGAAGCGCGAACCTTCCGAACCTTTGTGTTCACTGAGCTTAAGGACCGAAACGACCTAAGAGGTGGTCTTGGTCCGTTTGCAAACAATATCTTGTGTTGTTTCCCCTCCTCACACTCCAGGGTGAACCCTGCGAACTTAGTTGAGAAACAGCCATACGGTCAAAAGACCACTTCGAGTGGCGGTCTTGGATTCCTTGCAAATCAGCTGCTGCACGGTTCTTCTAAAATCCATGACGTGTCAACCCTATGAACCCTGGTGGGCATCTAACGAAGATACAGTGATTGTTTATGAACCCTTTTAAAGTGACTTCAACTCTATGAACGCTGGTGTGAACCAAACATTGAGATCAAGAAAGCTTTTAAATCAATTCAACTCTTGATACTTGGTGGAATCTTCTGGTCTGCCAACACTAAAGTTGAAAATCATCGGCTGCTCTCTGCCCAGTTTGGGTGACTTTGTCTGCTTTTGCTACTGCACCACAGCAGACAGAATATTAAGAACTCCTCTCAACCTGGCCATCGCCTCTTTGACCTGCTGCTCTCTGGCAGACGGTACAGATCCTCTGAAACAAAGACTAAAGGCTCAGAGACCGTTTCTTCCCCAGAGCCATCAACACCCTAAACAAGGACACAAAACTGTTTAAAAAAACTTGTGTACTATGTATAGAAAAAAATGTAAACTCATGTTTTATTTATTTAGTCTTATTTTTAACCTATATTGTTGCTAATGCCATTGCACTGTTTTTTCTTTGCACTGTTTTCTTTCACATTTTAGGTCAGTCTACAATAATATAAATATTGCCTATCTATCCCATTTTTTTAAGTCTTGTATAACATTTTTATTGTAGAATGCCCCTTCAAATTTGGTAAAGAATGTACACTACGTAGTCATCAATGACAATAAAGACTATTCTATTGAGTTTCTTTGATGGATTTGCAAAGTCTAATAGAGATTGTGTAATAAAGAGTGAACCTTCTTCTATGGTATGCACTAAGCATATGAATCAAATCAAGACTTTTTTGGTCCTGTTTTGTTTACAAACTGATGCTTGTTTAAACATTAAGTGGACTTTCTTCCTAAGCCACTTTCTTCCTCTTTGTTAAATAATTAGACGTTGTCTTCCACAATATATTCTTTGTTCTCCACTCAGTTATTATTCTTCATCAAAATGATGCGATTATTGCTTTTGTTTTGCAAAAAGCTGCCAGAGAATGAAAATTGTCTTTCCTGTCATTGATTACAACGTAGCTAACATTGTTTACGAGGAGATTAGATGTGGCACTCCAGGATAAACATAGTGACAGAGGGATCAAAACGTATTCTATCACTATTGGACTTATTTGAACCTTATTATATAAAATACAGGCTAAGACAATATAATTAAATATTCCATTGGAACGTCTGGGGACACACTTTGTTTATCATTTTAAAGCACAAACGTTTCTTTTTTTGTCTTGATCATCTGGAACGTGGCGGTTAAATGACTTAAAATTAATTTGACCTTCACCGGTTTTTACAAGGCTTAATTATGGCTGATTAGCCAATTTTCCATCACAGATACGAAAACGTATTGCCAGGACCTGATCTCTGCCTTCCAATTATTGGTCTATTCTGTAAAACAGTCATAGTGGCCTCTCTCTGGCAGCGTTCTCACAACCACTCCAGAGTACCTACCTCAGAATAGGTCATGAAAATGAAACGGCCGTGAAAAGTACTCCGCTGGGCGTAGTTGCTGGCCTGAAATGGCATTTTTGGGAAACCATAAATAGCACCATTGGGGTCATTTCTTCTGTGAGGTAACACTGGTTTGACGATCAAGGTTAGAAAGTAGGCTAGGAAAACAACCTTACTTTTTTCCCTCAGACATTTGCTCAAAATTGTACGATCACATGCTTGTTGGTGCTGACTAAGGCCCCATGGGGCACCATAATCCCAAATCTTGTATTCAGTAGACCCCCATGATTTATTATTAATCGCCTCTGAGGAGGGGATCGCAAGGTGAAATTGCTGTACAGTGGTGGATACAACCCTACGGCAATGTGTAGCCATTATGTCTGGTATCCCAGATAAAGACCTTAAAATAGCACATGTTTATTTACTTAGTATCCTTATTTTTATAACAGTTCAGACCATCAATTAGTTATGGCCATGCAAGCAATTAGTGTGCCCTCTTTGTATTTCATGATAATTGCAAACTTGATTCCCATAGTTATCATGTTTTTACTTATCCCTTTAGGATCTCTGCAATCCTTGTATTTATATGAAATAAATAAAGGCAAAAAATGCAGTAGTATATTGCTGACACTCAAAGTCTTAATGAATCAATTGAGACTACGAACTCAATGAAGAAAGAGCAAAGCATTGTGGGAGGTAGTTCAGCAAATAGCATATCTGCGATCTCATATTGCGTGACGCAAAGCAATAGCAGACCAGCATTTTATAATCAATTGAGGCTTCCCGATCGTCTCTGGCTCCCTGACTTTTTCCTTCCTTCGACCACCCTCCTATCTCCCGTCACAGCTACTCGACTCGTTTTTGCCCATCGACCACGCTCTGACCGCCCGTGCCGGCTACTCAACTCGTTCCCGCCTTCCGACCACCATCTGATCCCGTGAGCTCCCTGATCCGCCTGCCCAGCGATCGCTGGATTGCTGGCGCTTCCTTTCCCATACCTGACTTCTCAGCTTCCGCTATAAAGTTTGTTATGAAACTTTACGTGTTTGGGTCTACCATGTGTTCTGGTTCTGACATGTTGACTACTAACTAGAAAAAAAAAATGCCAGAGAAGTTGTTTTGTCGATTAATAGTTAATAGCAACTGATAATGGTATATTTTCAAAGAATGGATTATTAAAGAGAAAATTGAATATAAAAAGTAACGATTTTGGGTCAATTTTGACGTACTGAGGGATTTATCCATAACACAAATTCATCCTCAACATTTCAAAATAACAGAACAGAATCTGTTTGCAAAGAAATGATTGTGTTACAAACCTATTTAATTTTCCTTAGAAGTTAAGAAGACCAAGGTGACTCTACGTATTTTGCCATCCGGGTTGACCTCCTCTTGCACAAAACTCAGTCGCGGGCCAAAATACACTTCTGGCCCGAGTGATAGGAATTCTGGCCCACAAT
This sequence comes from Urocampus carinirostris, assembly GCF_059441175.1. Taxonomy (NCBI): domain Eukaryota; kingdom Metazoa; phylum Chordata; class Actinopteri; order Syngnathiformes; family Syngnathidae; genus Urocampus; species Urocampus carinirostris. The sequence continues at coordinate 52,716,059 of NC_142350.1, forward strand.
ATTCCAACATTTCCACTTGCTCTTGTTACAACCTCTGGCAGAATACTTTTAGACGGCTTCCTTACATAAACATTGGAACATTCGTAGATTTGTTGCAGGAAAAGCTCAAATAAATACGTTTTTAATTTATGTTTATCAATAGAGATCATTTCAAACAACTGATTGACTTAATACAAAGAAATTAGGCAGGATTGTAAAAGCAAAACTATCGGTTTCCTTTCTGCCTTGGCAATTTCTTTCTCTCATGGGAGTAACTATTCGGATTGTATTGTTCTTCTTTAATCAATTAGGTACTCAGAAAAAAGGAAGATGGACGCGACAGGGAAAGTAGACAAACAGATACTAGTATATTAAGCAGTTTGAGGTGATTTTCAAAATAAATCTGGTTAAGTCATATCCAGCCAGTTATGAAATAAATGATCAATCCTGGCATGTGGAGCAATTTTCTTTAAAAGCATTCAGTAATCAAAACAGTAAAGCATATTTATCACAAGCACTTAATAACGATCGAAATAAACCAAAGCTGACATTCATTATAAGTGATAGTTTATTGTTACAAGGAGTGAAGACATCAATGATTTTTTGATTTGCAAAAGAGAACTGTACACTGATCCTCAAGATAAGAAAACTCTAAATCTGTGTCCAAGATCCTCCCCTGAGACCTTTCTTTTTATTAAATCACCTTGGTCACAAGAAGTAAATCCACTCTTAAGGGTGTGCAAAGAACAACATTATTGGCTAATGGTGACAATGATATAATCAGTGCATAATAGTCAAAATAACAAACAACAGCAAGGAATAATAGTCAGAATAACGAGAAACCCATGCATCCCTTGCAGTCCCATTTGCAAGTGTCCAATATTAAAAGCAGAAACAAGCAGAATGGACCTATCAATACGCATTCTTCTTTTCAGAAGGAACCCTGGAATTACAAGCCTTCTCTTTTGCAAGCATTTATTGATCAAAATTGAATAAAACCAAGTGCAACAGTAATTTTGATGACTGTATAAGAGACATTATATAATCATCTTAACTACCGAAGCACCACCATACTTGCAATATTCATTCCTTTCTACAAGAAAACACAATAAAGCAATAAGCCCTTCCTAAACACTCAACTTTTATCAACTCTGGCAAAAAAGAAGCTCCTCACTCAAAGATCCTGAGTTCTCAGAGAAATCAGAACCAACAAGTGGCTTTTCCCACAGCCCTCAGCCCCTCGACGGGCCGCAACCGATGCCAAGACAAGTTCCAGGTGGTCCCTTTTTTGATCCTCACCAGCCCGGATCCCTCTGAAAGATCAACCGGCGTAATCGCTGGTGTTTTGTAAGCTGCCTGAGAGAAAACAGTAGCTCCTCACTTCCCCTCCCAAGGCATGACCTCAACGGTGGCAGTTCGCCGTGACACGGACCCCCCGGCAAAAGAAGGCTTCTCTGTCTTCCCTATCTAATCGAAAAGGCGGCAGATAGACACTGAAGATGGGATGCTGCCAGATAGAGGAAAGGCTGAACACTGCTCCCATTCAGTTCGAGGACATTTTGGCAAGAGTCTTTCTGGCACTTGACCAAATCTTCATCTCGCCGTGTGTTTACATTAGCGGTGAGAAGTAACGAATTGCAAATACTGTGCTTTTTTGTTTTTGCGTGATCATGAAAACATCTACTAAACCAGTGGTTCTCAACTATTGGGGCGGGCGTGTGTTAGACCTTGCGGACCTTTTTTTTTTTACTTTCTAAAGAATCAATTGAAATTGCACCTCCACTACACTAGAGAGCAGTGGCGCTCTCTTTGCCAGTTTTTGTTCATATTCAACCTCAAAGCCATGCATATAGCATAGTATAAGCATTGAGTATAAAGTGTAGTTAAAAAAATGATCAACCCAGATGAGGAGACAGACGTCTTGGGGAGGGGAGGGAGCGCCAGATCGGTTCTTCTTCTGAGGTGGGTGTGTGAAAATAATTGAGAACCACTGTCCTAAACCAAGGGTCTCAAATCAATTTTCTGGGGGTCCGCCGGAGCAAAGGGTCTGGGTGAGGAGGGGCCAAATCGAGTTTTACCAAAGGAAAATCCACTGTTCTCATTCCACTGTTCTCAAATATGGTGTCAGTTTGGTTACAAAATAAACCTGTGATGGGCAAAATCCACGAAGATAAACCCTTATTTTTAATACTTAACATACAATTACATACTCTACAATGCATTGAAATCAAAGAACAAAATCTTTGTACAGTCCCAAGCATTCGTTCAACAAATAAAAGTACTTTATACTGTAAACGTATTTATTTATGACCAATAACTGCTGTCTTTGGAACAGTTTGGCGTATCAGAATGCAGAACACAATATGTAATGCAAATCCGTGAAGAAGCAAAATCATGAAAGAAACCGCGTTATAGCGAGGGATCACATTCCCTTTTTATTCCAACAAAATATAAGTTATAAAAATAAGCAGTATTAGAAGTAAGAAAATAAATGAGTTGGTAATAAATAAATACAACAAAAATCAGCTAATAAGTAGTAAAGTCCATTTTCTACACAATAAAAATAAAATAAAAACCACGGCGGCGCAGTGGTTAGCGCGTGTGCGTCACAGTTCTGAGGTCATGAAATTGAACCTTACTGTGTGGAGTTTGCATGTTCTCCCCGTGTTTGTGTGTGTTTCCTCCGGGCACTCCGATTTCCTCCTACATTCCAAAAACATGCATGTCAGGTTAATTGGCCAGTCCAAATTGTCCATAGATGTAAATGAGCGAGTAAGTCGTCTGTCTCTGTGTGCCCTACGACTGGCTGGCAACCAGTTCAGGGTGTCCCCTGCCCACTGCCCGGAGATAGCTGGGATGGGCTCCAGCACCCCTGTGACCATACTGAGGATAAGCGGTGCAGATAATGGATGGATGGATGGATAAAAAAAAGGATTATTTCAACAATAAAATTAATCAGTAAAAATGAGCTGTACGATATTTGGAACTTTGTTACTCTCTGCAGCCATCTCTTGGCTCATGTCATCATTGCAGCCTCAGTAGCTTGTTCATGATGCGCATTCAAGCACCTACATTTCTTAGACGCGCTTGAATAATCAATTTTTTTTACCAATCTTTTGGGGGGTTTGGGTTGGCTTTTGGACTGTACTTGAAGCTATCCTTTTCTTACTTTCACTATTTTCATGCTATTCTAAAAAATAAAGAAAGAAATTTAAAAAAAAACGTGAGGACAAGCATGACCTCACTCTCCAGCACTCCCCCAAAACCCATTACTGGAACATAATGTGTTATGCTTCAAACAGCTCTGATAAATGTACGATAAAAACAGATGGGCACAGTGGAAAATAAAGGATAAGGGCTCTTTCAACTCAGTTGGGCATAGTTAACACATTCTCAATAGAGAACATATTTAACTTTAAACTCAAAAAGGACACACTCCACCTCTAACATTTCATATTTAGGCAGGGGGCTCAAACTGTCTTCCCGTAGGTCCACACAGGCTGCAAGTTTAAGACCCCTCTGCTAAAATCGTTGTCTTATTCATTTCAGGATCACTGCTGACGCTCTACTTATCCCCCCACAATACTGGCTCCTTTCCATGTCGGGATCCCGCAAACTTTATGCAAAGATGGCACAAACTCATTTGTAGACTTTGGAATTTGAGAAGCCTTGTCCTAGATGCAAGGAAAGAGTGCTTAGAAAGAAGCTATAAAAGCGGGTTGACAAGGTTCAAATACTTGAGTTATCTCTGACCATTAGAACTTTTGAAGGGTTTATAAACTTGTGCTTTAATCGTGTCTTAGTCTTTGAAAGGGATAGTCTTGACACTGCCAAGTCTTGGTCCAAACCGGAGGTCACAAAGTAGCTAAGTGCTACTATTTTGCTACTGGTTAGTGCAAAGGGTTTAGATAGATAGATAGATAGATAGATAGATAGATAGATAGATAGATACTTTATTCATCCCTGAAGGGAAATTCACTTTTCCAGCAGCATCCCTGAGCTGAGAACAATCGAAAATAACAATGTGAGCATTTTGGGTTTTATTTTTCATATTTTACTATATGGAATAAGTGAAAACTTGTAAAATAACAAAATAAAATATGTAAAATCACCTTGTGCGCCAGGTTTACTGAATTTTAAATGTTTTTTCAACTAAATCAAGAAAATAAATACTTAAGAGCAGCTAAATAATCAGATTTAAATTTCTAAATATATACATTTCAAAAATGTTGAGGTAAGGTCAAATAAGTGAAAAATACTGTAAAATAAGAAATAATTACTTTAAATGTTTCAATGTTCAACACAATCTTCCTCATAAAACAGGGGTCGGGAACCTATGGCTCGCGAGCCATATATGGCTCTTTCTACGAGTATCTGTGGCTCAGAGACAGATTTGATTGCATGCAAAATTTCTCCATCTTGTCCAAAACTTGTTTCGTCTATCCTATTAAGTCACCCGCAAAGCCAAACCGAAGCTTACTAGCGATAGATTACTTCGCAGTATATATATGGCACGTTTTTCACTACAATTTACAGTCAAGGTGTCACACAAAAAAATGGGGGAAAAAAAACTCGTTTTAGCTGTACAACGCTAAAGAATCCTTTATATAAAAGTTCACTACGTAATCTGTGTTCAGTGTTCAGGAACCTTATGATGAATCCACAGAACTGTAAATACGCCAAAACACCGGAAGAGAACTTAGTCATTTGATTGGGTGAGTGGGAGGGATGGGTGGAGCTATGCAAAAAGTACAAGCACTCCTTCCCATCTCTCGCCAAAGGTAAGCACATAAGGCTCCCTATTCTCAGAATGTTGTGACGTTTTTACAAAATAAATGCTTGCATCTGGTTTTGAAACCAATATGTATGATAAAAAAGGGTCAAAAGGAGTGTAACCGATCTTGAGTCATTGCAAGAAAGAGACAAGTTTAAAGTGGTATGTTTGTTGATTTTGGGACAGGGGCTCTGGCACTATTCTCTTTTCATAATTTTTATCAAATCATCAAAAATAAATGTGCTGAAGACTAAGCTTTTGTCTGGGGCGCGGGTTTTTGCAATTTAGTAAATTTGTCTCATAATATATGGTGTGGCTCTTTCCCAAAATAAAATTAATATTTTTTGCTTTTATGGCTCTTTGAGTCAAAAAGGTTCCCGACCCCTGTCATAAAACAACAAAATATTTAAGATTAGCTTAAATCATCTGATTTATTATACTAAATAAGATAAGTAAAAAAATTGAAGACAAGGTGAACATTTTAGGTTTGATTTTTATAATTTTACTAAAAGAAAAAATAAATAAATATGCAGTAAAATTTAAATAACATATATGTAAAATGTACAACCTGTTTTACAATTGTATTGAATTTTTTGAATACTTTTTCTAAGATAATGAGGAAAATAAATATTTAATATTTGCTACACCCGAGTCCACAGATCTGTTCTAAAAATAGATCACGAGTGATGTGTTGTTGTGATTTTCTTGGAAACTGTATTTCTTACTCGGATGATGTTTTAGTGCTTGACTTAGCCTCTCCTAGTAATTATAACCTACTTAATAGTAGCATAATAACAACGTGGTAATACTGTAGCATGTAAAGTTTGAATTTTAGAAAATTCTATCAAGCTCTTCGTGGTGATCTGTTTTAAAAGGTACTCTGTAAGTCATTATTAACACATTTACTTATGAGTCACATACTTTTAAGTAATTACGAAATAATTTGTGCATGTTTTTCCCTTCAAACGTTTTTGTGATCTAATGGCTGGAATCTCTTGCACAGTATTTAACCTGTACAACATTTCCCGTAGGACAAGTCAAGTCCTGTTTATTTGTATAGCCCTTAATCACAAGGAGTCTCAAAGAACTATTGCAAACTACAGACTATTATTACACTCCCCTCTGATCTAAAACCTACATGAGGCCAAGGAAAAACTCAAAATCCTCAGTATGAGGACAATGAAGAAATCTTGAGAAGAGACCGCACACGAGGTAATCCTGTCACGACCGGAACAAGCAGTGGGCCCAAATGCGTAACGTTTCACACAACGCTTTATTGAGGGATCGGGGAAGTCAGGGACAGGGGAAAAGACAGAGATGTGGTGCTCGCTGGACAGGTGCAACAGGAAGCCCCCGCAGCCAATGACAGGTGACGAGGCGGAGCGTGGTCGGTGATCGGAAGCAAGTCAGGTAGCTGGGGCGGAGAACAAAGCGTCATCGTGGATCGGAACAAATCGGGTAGCCGGGACGGGTGAACGAAGCGTGATCGTGGATCGGAACAAATCGGGTAGCCGAGACGAGAGAACCAAGCGTGATGGTGGATCGGAACAAATCGGGTGGCCGGGACAGGGGAACAGAGCATGATCGTGGATTGTACAAGTCGGTTAGCCAGGACAGGAGAACAAAGCGTGGTCGGGGATTGCTACAGGAATCAGGGGACGGAATCAGGCATGATACAAGAACAGGATCAAAACGGGAGCCAGAGTCAAAAGTGCTTGCCTTGCATGCACTAAGGTTTGCTGACGGACTGACCAAGAGTGACTGAGAATGAAGTGCTTAAATAGGAAGAGGGGTAATTAGGAAATGAGTGGCAGCTGGGGCCAAAAGAGTAAGCGCAGGTGAGGGCAATTGGCGGGCAAGTGACAGAATCGTGACAAATCCCCTCTTACTGGATGACCCGGCTGCAATGGATGATGCATTAACAGACAATAAAATCTAAAATAATTAAGGTACAATATAAAACAGAATATAAAATAAAAAGGATGTGATAAGATTATTTTAAGTCGATACCAAAAAATTCACCAGAAAAACAACTTCCTAATATTTCATTTTTTTCCAGTGCCGACAAATGAAAAAAGAAGAAAAAAACGGCGTTCTGATGAGTTATGTGTCCCTGTCACAGAAACACTTGGATGTGGTTACAAAGTGGCTTTTAAGTTTAAAGATAGTGAAAGTTGATTTGTGATGTTGTTTCCCTCGTGAACTTCCCAAATGTTTTGATGCAATGTCCTATCCTCACTCGAGTCAAACGCCATTGTGACTGGTCTTTCGCGGTTATTTAGCTTGGAAACGATTCAATCGTTTGTTTTTCAAGGTTGCTCACTTACGTAGATTGAAAACCTTAAATTCAAATTTAGTTTTTTGTTTTTTTCAATTATAGTAATTGACACGTCAACCAGAAGTGCATGAAGACACACTCAACAGGTGATAAAATGTCGATAATTTTATTGATTTCAATAACTTTAGGGATCTGAAAGCAAAACATGTGTTCTTACTTGGTGGAATAACTCCCTTGTTAACAACGACGGCGATGGGATAGTTCTTGTAATTCGTCACAGGATTTTTGGCTCTCCCGCATTTCCGGAAAGTTTTCAAATACTTCCAGGAACCCTGAGCTGGTGCTAACTCCGTTCGTTTTCCATTAGGTTGAGTTCTGAAATCTGACGCCACTAAATGCTTTTCTTTAAGTGCATTTTTGGCTTAGGTTTTCCGTACTGAGGGACTCATCTGTGACACACAGGTGAATTGAACTAAAACAAATACAATAAAAGTTACTTTTTAGAAGAAAACTACCAGAGGCAAGGAACTCCTAAATAAGACTGGAAATAAAATTATTTTCAAATCATATCTGATTTATTTTTTATTTTTTGTGGACTAATCATCTAATCTCTCATCTCATTAGCCGTACCACTTATCCTCATTAGGCTCGCGGGGGGGCTGGAGCCCATCCCAGCCATCTCCGGGCAGTGGGCAGGGGACACCCTGAACTGGTTGCCAGCCAACCGCAGCGCACACGGGGACAGACAACTCACTCGCTCATTCACACCTAGGGACAATTTGGACCGGCCAATTCACCTGAAATGCATGTTTTTGGAATGTGGGAGGAAACCGGAGTGCCCGGAGGAAACCCACGCAAGCACGGGGAGAACATACAAACTCTGCACAGGAAGTCTGGAGCTGGATTTGAACCCACGCAGGAGGTTCCCATGACATGAACTGTGCCGCACAAGCACTAACCACTGCGCCGCCGTGCTGCCCTGGACTAATCAGCTGAACTAAAATTAATTCATCTTCAAAGAATCTCACTTAAAACGGAAAGTTTGTTTTAAAAACATCACTCCTTTCAAGTTTTACGCAATGAAGGATTTGTCCAAAACACAAGTTAAGACATTATATGTACATAAAACTGTCAAGGTTGCCATGGCGCCCAATTGGCCCCGCCCATGTGGCGCCAGCTGCGGCTCATTAACAGATTAGCTTTCCGTCTTTTTAAGCTCAGTGTGCTCTCTCTTACTTGCTCAGTCCGTCAACGAATCTCTGCCCCGCAAGACGTGGGTTCTGACTCGGTCCTGTTTTTCTGTGATTTTCCTGTCCGGTATTGTTCCCGTTTATTTTGTCCTGTTTAATTTCGGTTTCCAGTTTCATTTCAGTCTATTTTTGTCCTGTTTATTATTTTCTCCAGTTTTCGTCCCGTCTAGTTTCTCCCGTTATTTTCGATATCCTGATTCGTTATCTATCCTGTCTGTCACTTCCTGTCCAGAATCGACCCCATCTGTCCGCTATCAACTCGGGCAATTGGAAACGGTCTTGTTGGTCTCTGGCCTCCTGTCCATCCTCGCCAGACCGGCTCCCCAACGTGCAAGACTCCCGTAAAATAAAAGGCTTATGTGAGAACGTCACGTGTTTGGGTCCTGTTCTGGTTCTTGACAAAAAACATCTGTAAATACGATAAAAGCATATGAAAAACTACTATAATCCAGCTAATTGCAGATAATGGGGACGAGGACCCTCGCAATATGTGAATATTAGTGCAGTTCATTTTAGGCGGGCCACAATGGCACCCTTCAGCAGCACAAACCACAAATAAAATATGTGCGCTACATCTGCAATAGTCAACCTGGGATAATGGATCTTAACCACAACTGTACATTTCATTTCAGGTGGCTCCTGAAAAATGTTCATAATGTCACTCCCAGTTCGCAGCATTCGGGGATTTGGAATAAAGGATCATGGCAGCACAAGTACAAGTGTGCTATGCCGGTCCACCCTCGCAGCAATATGCATTCAGGGATAATGGACTGTGGCCCTATTAATACATTTTACTTTTTTGTGGACAGAAAGGCAAAAAAACTATCAAAGCCAGAAAAAATTAGAGGGATTACGGTGCCAAAGGCAAGGTCTGGCATGGGGCCTCTGATTAGGTCGCCAAATTAATCTAATGACCTAAAAATGATATATTCTTAAATAATATAGTTTAGAATATATGATTTATATTTTTTTTTTTAAACATTTCTAATGGTTTATCGTTTGGTTTGGCTGATACTGTTTCTGAAAAGGGGGGAAAATTTTGGATTTGGATCAACGATATCAGGGCAAAATCATATTGATAATGTCTATTTAAGAGACCCCAGTCAATCCTTTGCAAAAATAAAACCAAAATGTGTGGGATACCGTACCGTTTATTAAGGTTTTTGAAAAAAATATTTACCTAATACTGTAGCGACATCATCAACATTCTTGGTTCCAATTAATGCAAAATTATGAAAGACAATTAAAAAAAAAAAAATCTCTTTTTTTCATTCTGAGTAGTAAAATTACAAGGATTTAAAACAAATTCAAATTTAAAGTGTCCGTTAAATATTAATTTATTGTTTTAAAAAGAGTTGAAATGTAAAAAAAAGTCTGCTTAACTATATAAATAAAATATAGATATACTGTATTGATAAACATATTTTTAAAATAATACCTAATATCATTATTGATTGATTGCAGACATAAACAAGCTCATGCGACTTAAGATACTGTATATATATATATATATATATATATATATATATATATATATATATATATATATATATATATATATATATATATATATATATATATATATATATATATATATATATTAAATAGACACTGAATATTTGAGAGAGAGAGAGAGAGAGAGAGAGAGAATCTTTACTATAGATTTAAAGATTTATATTAATATTTTTCTATTCTTTATTATTTGTTATTTATTCAGCATTTAATGTCATTGCTCTCTTTTCTGAACCATTACTCAACAAATAATACCTATATCCATCCTTAGATATTTCCTACCTATACTTCAATTATTTGTTTATTGCGTTTGCATTGTTTAAAGCACCAATGAGTGAGTTTTGGGCACTATATGGCACTGTGTTGTCTAGAGAGCACCGTGCTGCAGAGCAAGTGTGGATTCCACTATCCAAAAGAAATCCAAATTTCTCAACCTTTCATTTTTTTAATAAAAATTAGCTGGTATTATGTATATTTTTGCCCAGTATTCAAATCAATGTTTTTTTCTACCACTAGGAGGCACTAAATATTACACACTGTCACTTTAGGTCTGAATTACATCCTTATCCTAGAATGTCATGGCAAAATTTCGTAAATATAAGTCTACTCTGTAATTAATGAGAAAAAAAGACGATACAGTTATATATTTTTTTTCATCTTAACTCCAGACCAAGCAGTGTCACTTGTGAGCAGTGTTCCCTCTGAGCTGTGCGCGTGCGCAATTGCGCACTGCTCGCACATTCTCAGCGCACAAGAAAATCTAGCCAGCGGACAAAAATGAGGGCTCAAAATTACTAATTAAGAAGCGACTTAAGTCAAAGTTACAGTGCATGAAGGTAAAAATACACGGGTTCCGCTGACGTTGCGTCCTAAATGCGGTATTTTGAAGTCAAGTCGAAGTCCAACGAAGTTGAGTAAAGTTAGTAGAGTTTGTCTAGAACCGGCTTCTTCGGCTCGGCTCACTAAAAGGAACCGGCTCTTTCGGGTTCGAAACGGCTCTTAAAGTTGTTTTTGCTTCTTTAATCCCAGCATGACCAAATATTAGGTAAAATTATGCACAAAATGACTTAAAGGAACGGGGGAATAGAACAAAAAAGAAAAAAATACCAAAATGAAAAAGTAGTGAAAAGCTGAGAAAAAAAGAAACAAAGGGAAGAGAAAAAAAGAAAAGAAAGAAATGTAGAAAAAGAGTAAATACAGAAGAAAAATTAAAAAGTTACTGCTTGGAAAAAATAAACACAATGAGATTTATTTAAAGGAATTTAAAAAAAAGTAGGAAAAAAAACACGGAAAAAAGAAGAAAAAGTTTGTGTTGCATTCAAATAATTTCCAATTATATCAAGTGAATCTTGTTGCCAACATTGTACTTCCACTAAAAAAGATGTCATTAAGTACAGTTCTGTATCTTACAACCGACTAAATAAGCCCCCAAAAATGTTAATATTATGCGACAAAATATATCAGTAAATAAAAAGAAATGGATATCTTGTAAAAGAATTGTAAGAACAAACGACGTTTGTAGGCCGTTCAACCTATCCAATAGTACATGAGTCAATTCATTCAAAAGAGAAAAATAATTTTGCATTGCCGGAAACTCAGCAAAATGTAAACTTGATGTCAAGTTTTGGACATGTTTGATAATTAATTATCTTGCCACACTTGGGATTGCTGTTGCTCGCCGTTGTTTCAAGCGTTGCTCACCGACTTTGTGTGAGCGCTCAGACCCGTGGAAAATTAGAGGGAACATTACTTGTGAGTCCACTTTAAAATCTAAGAACGGAATTCATTGAACTGGCGTAAGTTGTCAAAGTGATGAACTGCGATCGAATGATTTTATTGGGTGGATCGCTCCGAAATGGGTGCCACATGGGCACCGGCCCATCCGACACTCTTGTAAGAAAATAAATGATTGATTTGCACTCGACGTTATTATTGTGTGATTTTCATTCTTTTTGACTTATTTGTTGGATTCGCGTCATCGTCAAGCCACCATAAAAACGCTACTTTCCATTTCTGAGTGAACAAACAAAAATCCAGCAGGGGAGTGGAATCGTCGAATCAAATCAAAATCAAATTTATTTAAAATCCCTTTTCAGCCAATGAATTGCTACTCAAAGTATAAAAACATTCAGTGTACAAAAACAACAAGAATCTCCTCCTTTTTACCCACCCAACCACCAGGAACATCAAATACACAGACACACAGATTGGATAGAATGAATTAAAAACAAACAAAAAAATAATAAAACTAATTACAAAATAAGTACATTTTTGGCAAGGCAAAGATGAACCGTGTGAGGAAAGGGACCTGTGAGAGGCTCATCCACATTGATAGGAATGACAGCCGATGGCATCAGAAAAGGAATTACGTACAGCCATCGAACCATACCCTACCACAGGGGTGTCCAACTCATTTTAGCTCGGGGCCACATGGTAGGAAAATGAAAGACTGAGGGAGAGGGAGTAAGAGAGAGAGAAAGAAAAAGAAAGAGAGAGTAAGAGAGAGTAAGCGAGAAAGCAGGGGAGAAAAGGGAGAAAGAGATAAAAAAGAGGAGAGGAAAGACAAAGGAAGAGAGATAAATTGAATGAAAGAAGGGGCAGGTGTCAAGAACCAGGACAGGAAACAGGAATGAGAATTTAATCGCGTAACGTTACTCACAGTTTATTTGAGAGAGGAAGAATGAACGCACACTCGATCTGAAGTAGATTGAAATCAGAACAAAGGAAATTAAATCAAAACAGATTCACAGGACTTGGCATATCACAGTCTAGCAGGTGTTTTGCAGACGCTCTGACACCAGGCGACTCACAAGACAGCATTTAAGTAGTCCGGCAGCAATCTGTCAACGCGTTTCAGCTGCTGTCCATGGGCAGGGCCGTTTGGGCGCCGTGGCAACCGTGACAGAACCTGGTGCCACGCGGCGGGGACCAATTGGGCGCCATGGCAACTGTAACAGCAGAGAGAAATAGATCCGAAGAAAAAGAGAGATAGAGGGAGAGAGATTCAGACGGATAAAGAGAGAAAGTCGGAGAATGAAAGAGAGAGAGAGAGAGGGGTAAAAGAGAGAGACAGAGAAATATGAGTGAGACAGAGATAAAGAGAAACAGGGAGAGAGAGAAAAAAGAGAGGGAATGAGAGAAAATCAGAAGAAGGAGGAAATACAGAGAGGACGAGAGATAGAAAAGGAACAAAATGAAGAGCAAAAATTGATGAGAGAAAGATTGAAGACAGAAGAACAGACAAATGAATACAGCTTAAGTTGTTTCGAGAGTTGTGCGTGGCTTTAGCGACATCAAGTGAACATATTTAAAACTGCTGCTCTTTTTTCTCCTGAGCTTTTCTCAGCATTGCCTCGCAGGCCAGGTTCAATCTGTTGGCAGGCCTGATCCGGCCCGCTGGCTGAACGTTTGACAACCCTACTCTACCAGATTTTAAAAGTACCGGGCTTAAAATGGAACCTTGGGGAACCCCACATTTAACCTCATGGGTTCTGAAGGAACGTGGACTATGAGTGCATTAACTAAGAAATGTCAATCTGAGAGATAGGAATAAAACCAGTTCAAAAAGGTTTTTGAGTCTGTGGTGATCTATTGAATCAAAGATCCAGTAGCACTAGAACTCGATATTGTAATCCATATTGTAACTGATATCATTTGAAATCTTTAAAAGTGAAGTCACTCTACCGGGGTTGATCCTAAAACCAGACTGTTTTTTCCTTTAACTCCTGATTTCTTAAAAAATATATATACTACAGCTGAATAAAAACCAGTTCCTCTAAAATCTTCACGGTCTGTATTTTTTGTTTTCCGAAGTTTTCCAGTCAGGCCAAGCCTTTAAGGGCCCCTAAGCAAATTTATAGTTGGGGCCCCTATTACTCGATCCCACTAGTATTACTCATTCCAGGATTTGGAGTCGGGGGCCGCATCGGATTCCAAAATGGGGACGGCCCCATTTTGGAAAAAGATCTAATCTTCCTATTTATGAATAAATATACATGCAGACACTTACATTTAATCAGAATTAAAGCAAAATAATAAAATGGGTCCCAATTTGAAGCACTTCATTTGATATTGAATTTTGAAGTATTAATCTAGTTCTATTTTTTTGTATATTTTAGTAATACTTGATTCGGATTTTTGTTGAAGTTATATTGTTTATTTGCAGTATTACTGCAAACAGGGTTGGGTAGGGTTACTTTAACTTGATTACTTTCAATTACTTTTGGATTACTCCAATACTAAATATGCTAATAAAAGACAAAAGAAACTAAATATGAATAAAATGATGACTCACATCACGTGGTAAGCTTTCTCTGCTGGCTTTGATCTCAAACAACTTGCCAACATCATTTTTGCCGTTCCATGTATTCCGTTAATCCCCAAGCCTGCACAAAATTTAGTAATTTTATTCATATTTAGTTTCTTTTGTATTTTATTAGCATATTTGGTATTGGAGTAATCCAAAAGTAATTGAAAGTAATCAAGTTAAAGTAACCCTACCCAACCCTGACTGCAAATAAATAATAGAATATAGTTTTATTTTTTTTAGTAGTTCCGCTGTAGTCTTTTGTAGTATTTCCATAATCGTATTTTTTTAGGAATTTCGTAGTATTTTTGTTGTGTTTTGATAGAAAAATGTATGTTGTGGATCAGTGGTATTTTTGGAGTATTACAATAATTTTAATATGATTTTAGTTATTTTGTAATATTGCTACAGTATTTTTTGTACTATTTATGTTCTATTTTGTCGTATTTCCATAGTAGAATTCTTGTTGTGTATTTGTAGTAATACTGTAGTATTTCTACATCTTCCAATGGAGGAATCTACCACACTAAACTGGAAATTTGGAGGCATTTCTAATGTACAGTTTTACTATAGTTTTGTGTTTGTGGTATTTTTGTCGTATTTCTGTAGTAGATTTTTTGTAGTGTTGCTGTTATCGTATTTTTGCAGTACTTTTGTTGTGATACTTCTATAGTAGTATTTATGTGGTAATATTTTTTAGTAGTGTTGTATTACAGTATTATATAGTGGTATTTTTGTAGCATTTCTGGAGAAGTAATTTTTTATGAATTTCCAAAACAGTATTTTAGTCATATTTTTGTCTTTTTTTTGTCGTATTCCATGGTAGTATTCTTTTCATATTTCATTAGCATGTTAATAATGTTGCTATGGTTGTATTTTTGTAGTGTTTCTGGGGTATTTTTGACACATTTTATATTATAGTATTACTGCAGTATTTCTTTAGTATTTCTATAATTTATTTTATTCATTTTCAGAATGAAAGCCAAATAATATGAGGTCCCTGTTTTTAAGCACTATATTTGCTATTTAGTTTTGTGGTTGTTGTGTAGTGTTTTGGTTGTATTTCTGTTGAAATATTTTTGTTGTAGACAAAGTTGGTTCCCAAAAAGATACCCGCTCTTGGGGGCCCCCTAGCGGTCGCGGGACTGTAAGCAGCCTCTTCGCTCACTTATCCCTAAGTATCCTTCATCGGTTGTCAGTCCTTATTGAGTTGCGCCTATCCGAGTGCCGTTATTTGACCCTGCAAGTGCTGAAATATTATCCACAAATACACACAATTGTGTGTATTTTAATGTCACCGATGACCAGCGTTGCGTTACCAAGGAACACAGTTACTTTTCTGGTTAACTCATAACTAAACTGTCGTTACCATTACAGTGTTCATTTTACCTCTGAAAAGTGATGGGTCCCGGGGACTCGCGTGCTCAAAAATCTATGGGTCCCCAAAATTTAGTGTTATCAAGGTTGAAATTGTAAATCGGCGACAAATATATGATATAAATCTATCAATTTTATTCAGTTTTAATCATCACAGTTTATTGGTAATACAAATCAGTTATCACTTCAATATTTTTCAGTTCACAACAATATTGTACATTATACAAAGTAATATTGCTGAAATAATTATATTAATCTATATTTTCATTCAGTTTTAAATCATCACAGTTAATTTGTAATACAAAGCAGTTATCACTTCAGATTTTTTAGTTCATATATTATTCGTGGTGGGCAGCACGGCGGCGCAGTGGTTAGCGCATGTGCGGCACAGTTCAGTCTTGGGAACCTCCTGCGTGGCTTCAAATCAAACTCCAGACTTCCTGTGCAGAGTTTGTATGTTCTCCCTTTGCTTGCGTGGGTTTCCTCCGGGCACTGCGGTTTCCTCCCACATTCCAAAAACATGCATTTTAGGTGAATTGGCTGGTCCAAATTGTCCCTAGGTGGGAATGAGCAAGTGAGTTGTCTGTCCCCGTGTGCCCTGCGATTGGCTGGCAACCAATTCAGGGTGTCCTCTGCCCACTGCCCGGAGATGGCTGGGATGGGCTCCAGCCACCCGCGACCCTAATGAGGATAAGCGGTACAGCTAATGAGATGAGATGAGATATTATTCGTGGTTTGCTGTCCCGCCACAGTTGTAATGCCTTCTCAAGGTCTAACTGTTTCATAACCTGGTGTGGTGTAGCCTCCATTATCATGCTCCTCATAGCGTAACCAGGAATATAATTTATTCAATTTTGGCAGACAAGTGCTTTTCTTGCTCGGAGCGTTCTTTTGTTTATTTTCTTTCGTCGAATCGTTCGATTCAACACACGTGTTTTCCTTGCTTCCGCGATCTTCCGAAGAATTTCTCCGCCGTTTTTTCGTGCCGGAATTATTGCCGTTGTTATCACTTTCTGCATTATGTTTCAACTTATTACTGACACTGAAGAAATTACCAATTTTGTGTTGATTTTCACCTAATACTAATTGTTTTTTCGGAGGCATACTTAACTGTCACCTTCACTCAACGACAACCACCACAACAATGACGTAATCTCGAAGCAACGAGATCTTGTTTGCCGAAATTGGCGTGCAGACGAAAACTCGAACCGCGACACCAAAACAGCAATGGCGGATCTACCTAACGAAAAGTTTGGAGTGCGGTAAATCTTTGTAAAAAAAAAAAGTAATCGGGTAATGTTG
Source organism: Urocampus carinirostris (assembly GCF_059441175.1). Lineage (NCBI taxonomy): Eukaryota > Metazoa > Chordata > Actinopteri > Syngnathiformes > Syngnathidae > Urocampus > Urocampus carinirostris. Next base: position 52,732,837 of record NC_142350.1, read on the forward strand.
ACAACTTTGTGTCAAAAAAGTTGCGTCCCGGGGGCGCATGTTGATTTGACACTGTGCGTCCCCAGCAAAAATGATGCGTCTAGGACGCAGGGACGCAGGCAAACGAGAACACAGAGTGTTACTCCGCTACATTGACTGTTAAAGCAGATTTTGGCTTGTCTTCTGATCATGTTTCTAAACAAGACTGATTGAAAATGACGCCGACACTGCTCTCTGTGTTTGTAGGTGTCTACAAAATGGGTCTGAATCGACGTCGGGTGGCACCGTCTCGCAAGGAGGCCACGTAATTTCTCCCCACTGATATTCTGATATTCTTCCTACCGTATGTACTCACATCTAATTCATGTTTACAACTATAAAATAAATTACTGAAATCAGTGGGTCAGTTTACAAGTATCTTTGGTTGTGTGTCACCTGTAGCGAATGGTGGGCAGCGTGTGGGGATGGGGTGTGGCTTGTACAGGAACAAAGAAATGAATAGGGCTAACGTGAGCAAAGAATTTACGGTAAAATAGTGCTGAAATTTGGTCTGTTCATTGTAAAACTGTTTTTAGAATATACCATGCCTGGTGAAAAAAAGGAAACCTTGTGGTCATTACACTGAAATGGAGGTAGTCTTCAATTGGTTCGGAGACAAAAGACAAAATGGATATGGAGTGCTCGGCTGTGTTAGTTTGCTGGTTCTCAAGATTGCACCAGACCCAAAATATGAAGGCTTTACTGCTTCCACAGGTTTGTGTACACATTTTCTTTTATTCCCTGAATTATGTGGCTATTTCTAAAGGCACAGTGTGTATTTTTGGGGTCTCGTGGTGGTAAAAAAAAATAATAATAATGTTGATTTAAATAAAACTATATAAACCATCATTTAAACATGTATTTTTTTAAATACATGGTTGTTGAGAAATTTGTATTTTCTTGACATGAGATGATCCTCACCGAGAGGGAGCTGACATGATTGGCTGCCATCTTGGTGCAGAGGTGACCCTCAAAACCTCTTTTTTTTTCCTTTTTTCTTTTTCTTTTCTTTCTTTTGCACAACGTTTTAATGGAAACATTTTGAAACATAGTTACAAAATGTTCCATATAAGATATTTTTTGCTTTTTTAAGTTTTATTTTTTCTTTTATCGTTTTTGTTTGATTTTTTTTTTTTTTTCGTTCTTTCCCCTTTGTTGTCCCCTTTCCTTTTTCAGGTTGTTTCTATGTTTTTTTACTTTTATTTTTTTCATAGTTTTCTTTATTTTATTATTTTCTTGTTTCCTTCTTTGTTTTCTGTTTCTCTTTGTCTTTTTTCTCTGTTTATTTTATTGTTTTTTTTCTCCCTTTTTCCATAATTTCTCTTGTTTTCTTTCATTTTTTCCTTTACTGTACTTTTTTCCTTCATTGTCAAAGGCAAGTAGAAAAAGTGAAGGAAAATAATGTGTTTTGGCCACTTTGACTCTCCATAGTTTGAATTCTTCCTTGTGGTTATTAGCACTTGTTTTTGGTCGCACAGCACCATACAGAGACATCTATTGGTCAAATATTACACACTGTCCCTTTATGCAGGTTCAGGTGGTCGGAATCAATGTAAGTATCTATAGTAATTTGTCACTAGAAGGTTACTTTCAGAGTAATGCGCGACTTTTGGAGGTCAGTAATCGGGGGTTGGGGGGCAACGCAAGTACGTTTTAAAGGAAGTAACTTGTAATTGTAACTAATTACCTTTTCAGTAACGCGCCAAAATGTGCCAAAGACCTTGTTTAGCTGTGCCGAACCGCGTCAGGATTCGATGACCTCTTCCAAACTCAAAGGCATCTGGAGCATCATATGTTTGTCATATGCCCTCACATTTCTTTCTGGCACCGCAATAAAATGATCTCACAAGGGGGTGTTGCGCAAGGGGCTGTAAAACAGCGTTATTTATGACAATTTGTGTACTGTAGAAAAATATGAGTTATGGCCTCGTTAAGTTTTTCAGAAAGAAATTTGAATTCATCCGTACAATAGGCGATCATATGACATCTTTCCGTTGATTGGTCATTTACTTTAATGGAAAACTATTCCTCTATAGGCCCAAATTATAATATCAGATGACAGAATTTTGAGCTTTTTGGGGGCAATTTCAGCTTCCATGAGGACAATGTACTGCAAAAGTGCAACTGTGTGTGCTTATGCGCGTATTTTTTCATATATATCGTTAATATATTTGGTGGGGGGGTTTATACGCTTTTTTATCATTTTGCTCATCCTTACCTTTTTAATTGGCTTTACTTGCACCCCATTTGTGTTATACTTGTGTAATAACAACAAAGGCCATTCATACATTTGACAGAAGTTAAACTATCTCTATTAGCACAAAAGAAGCTTTATGCAATTTAGCTAAGCTAACGCACTCTTTGTGCTTCATATAAAACTGTTCGAATATACCTCAATATATATTGCTATTAGATTTATTCAGTCAAAGTCAACTTTTGTGACGAGTGTGGTGAGTATGTTTTTAACAGATATAAAACTGATCATATACAGTCCATGACCATTTGAAAGTGTGTTGAATGCACTATATGAATCAGATTATATAATTTATTTAGGAACGAAATAATTATGTTTAAAAATTAAAAATAATAAATTAATACGATGTGTAACGTCGTGTGGTGTTTAGACATTGAATACTGTAAATTTTAAATGACCATTGTAATCATGAAAATATTAGAATAATATTGTAATAATAATTATTGAAAAATATGTATATTTTCCATTTTTGTTTTCTCTCAAATGCACTGTATGAATCAGACGGCGGCCAAACTGACTTACAGAATTTATTTTAGGAACGAAAGAATTAAAGATTCAAATTAATAAATAAATACAAAAAGTGTCACGTTTTGTGCTGTTTATACACTAAATAATGAAAATTCTAAATGATCATTGTAACAGTAACAATTAAAACATTAGAATAATAATGTAATAATAATTATTGAAATATATTTATATTTCCTGTTTTCTTTTGATTGCAAAGTAAGAATCAAATTACGACAACACTGGCTCAAACTATTATTAATACGAAATAATTATGTTTAATGATTCAATTATTTATAGAATACGAAAGTGTAGTTGTTTGTGATATTAATACAGCATTTTGAATATTTACAATTGTTGGTGGATCTTTTGCCGTCGCACGTAGATGACGTAATTCCGGTTAAGTACCACTGACACGTGTGTAGCGCAAAGTCGAACTGTAGTCGGGAAATAAGAACTAACTTGATATATTAGCCCTTTTGGATTTTTTTTCTTGTGTTGTTGGTGGCTTGGGATAAACAGTCAAGATGGTGAAGCATCGTTTTAAGGGGAAAAGCTCCATCAATACCTCGGCGTCCAGTAGTAACCCGGGTAAGTAAGCTAACTTAGTTAGCTGCATGGTTTGTTTTTAGCTAGCCTAATGACTTAAACAAGAAATTGGTATAGCAATAGTTAAATTGTTTTTGTGTTGCATTAGCGGTTACGAAAAATGGGCGTGTGTTGACAGCTATGTAGAAGATTTAACATCAACGTTAATGTGTTGTTGGTTGGTGTTGTTTCTATCTAGCAAAGTTTTCATTGGCTTTGCCAAATTATGCTTGCGAAGTCGGCTAACAACCAAATGTTTTACGTTGTGGCAGTGCGCGAAACAAATGGATATGTTTTAAAGAACTGATAACTACACATAAGGTAAACATGTGTTTTTGTTAGATCGTGCCAGTGGTGGTGGCAGCCACTTGAGGGACCGCTCCACTATTAAGCGTCTGAATATGTACAGACAAAAACAAAGATGGTAACTCGTACTTTTCGTGTGTCAATGAAAATAGGCTGTTTTGCAAGGATTAATCCATGTGTTTGATTTATTTTGTGATGTGCTAGTGACAAAAGAGGAAAGGTAATCAAGGCTTTACAGTTCCAGTCCACTGTGGCTCCAGGGACAGTGGGGCGAGTGGAACCCAACATCAAATGGTTTAGTAAGTTACTTTCCCTCATTTACTGAATCGCTTTAAATTGCTAGAAGGATTTATTTTAAACTTGTTTTTGCAGCAAACACTCGAGTCATCAAGCAGTCATCTTTGCAGAAGTTTCAGGAAGAGATGCATGCTGTGCAGAAGGATCCTTACCGTGTTGTCATGAGACCAAGCAAACTTCCCATGACGCTGCTGCATGACAGAGTCAAAGCTCACGTAAGTCAAGTCATTTTTATTTGTATAGCCCTTAATCACAAATAGTCTCAAAGGGCTTCACAAGTTATTACATGTAAGAAGTTTAGGTTATTCGTATGCTATAGAGTAGAAGTGAGTTTTAAGCTTGGATTTAAACATTAAGTGCAAAAGCTACTGGTGTTAGTGGAACTTAAAAGTTCCAAGTGATCGTATCTTGCCTGTGTTTGCAAATATATTAGGTTGGTGTCCGTTTTCACTCCATTCAAGTGCCTATAACGGTTAAATCAGTTGTCATCGTTATTGCAGCCAAAGAAAATAACACCACAAACACCTCTGCTTCTCTTGTTAGAACTCCAAAGTTCACATTTTAGACACAGAGGCTTTTGAGACCACGTTTGGTCCCAAGGCTCAGCGGAAGAGGCCGAGTCTTGTTGTGTCCGACATCAAGGACCTCCTGGAAAAAGCTGAAGCTTCGACTGAGAGCTACAATGCCGACAAAGACAAGGATCTAGTGACGGAAGACACTGGGGTTCGGTAAGTGTATGTTTCATTCTTGCTTTTCAACCTCTTGTTGTAGGTGACTACAATTTCAGATTTTTTTAAATACTTGTAGGGAGGTTGTCCGAGAAGAGATCTTCAAGAAGGGGCAGTCCAAGAGGATTTGGGGGGAACTTTATAAGGTATTTCTGATCTTTGACATTGAGGCCTTTATGGAACTCCTTTGTTGATATTTTGTCATTGTCAGGTTATCGACTCGTCCGACGTTGTCATTCAAGTACTAGATGCCCGTGACCCAATGGGCACACGCTCACAGAGCATCGAATCTTACCTCAAGAAGGAGAAATCGTGGAAGCACTTGATTTTTGTTCTGAACAAGTGTGACCTCATCCCCACTTGGGTTACAGTAAGGCCTGTCACATCCAGTTTGACCTAAAAGTCTAGCAGCTTGACTGAAACGTCTTGTTCAAACCAGAAACGATGGGTGGCATTGTTGTCCCAGGAGTACCCAACCCTGGCTTTTCATGCCAGCCTCACCAATTCCTTTGGTAAAGGCTCACTCATCCAGCTTCTGAGGCAGTTTGGCAAGGTATCTCCACTGATGCCCTTTGCAAAATCAGCCCAGATCAATGAAAAGTGACTTTTTGGTCTTGTAGCTTCACACAGACAAGAAACAAATCAGTGTGGGTTTTATCGGTTACCCTAACGTGGGCAAAAGCTCCGTCATCAACACTCTTCGTTCCAAGAAAGTCTGCAATGTAGCACCCATAGCTGGAGAAACAAAGGTAATATTTTTAATTTATGGAAGCATGCACGTTGAAACTTGACTAATGATGAAAGCAAATGATAATGTTTTGTCAAAATAAACCCATTAGGAAAATAAGCGCGTCGTTGATGTGTTGAAAATGCATTTCCCCACCCCCAGGTTTGGCAATATATCACCTTGATGCGACGGATCTTCCTCATTGATTGTCCCGGTGTGGTCTATCCTTCAGATGACAGTGAAACCGATATAGTTCTCAAAGGAGTGGTACGTTTTGTTTGTATTTGTAAACTGGTTTCTTTACAAATCTGTAGAGACGCTTCAAATGGATGTGTTTGCTTTGAAGGTTCAAGTGGAGAAGATCAAGAACCCTGAAGAGCACATCGGGGCGGTGCTGGAGCGGGCCAAGTCAGAGTACATCCAAAAGACTTACCGCATCACCTCGTGGAGCTCAGCGGAGGACTTTCTTGAGAAGTTGGCATTCCGCTCTGGCAAACTTTTGAAGGTCAGTGGTGGATTTAGTTTGGAAACTAAAGGAATTGTATGTGGGTTTTTTTCTTTTTTTTTTTTTAATTATTATTATCTTTTCATAGATGCTTTTTTTGAGAAGGACTAACACTAAAAAGCGACCATATAAGACTTTTTTTTTCTTCAACTAGGCACAAAACATGTAGTGTTCCTCCACACAATCATGTAGATATGTTGCAAAATATTTCACGCGAGAAAATTAGTCTCAAAGTTGATGATTGACCTCGTATCCCCTAAAGCTGTTTCGTTACCAGATGACCACAAAGAGTCTTAACAATGGCAGCTCTCGTTGAAAAACAGGCACAACATTGATAATAGGTGATTGCATAGTGCTCATATCTGTCCCATTTCAGTCCCAGTTAGCCCTTTTTAGCATTTGGCTGGCCTGCTGTTTCTTGGCTAGTTTAGCCCGTGATAGCTCTGTGTGTGTTATTTTTGCCAGTTCTCCATTTTGGCTGCTCGCCATTATTGTGATTGAGAAAGAACATAAAAGCACGTTAAAGTGAAAGGCTGAGTGAATAGTTGTTATCATACTATTAGTTCGTCAATCTAGCTCTAAAACAGGAGTGCCCACACATTTCAAGTTGCGAGCCTTGTTGGGATTTTGATTGCGTTTTGCACTCTCCGTTTTAAGTTAATTTAAGTCATGTTGGTTGTATTGACATTTATATTTATTGTATATAAAAGAAAATAAGAGAGCTATTTAAGTTTTACTGTACCTTTTTATACGAGTTGCTGCTCGGCCCAATTTTATTTCCTGGAGCTGGTAGTTTTTAGTTAAAGTGCAAGATTAGTCACGTTAGTTGTGTTGAAATTCTAATTTATTTACTGTAAAATGTTTCCCGTGGACCCTTAAAGTCTCAAGAGGTATTGAATTCATCATTGTAAAAATTTGGCCTTAATTGGCATTTAGATGTCTTAAATCCAATTATCAAAAGTCCTAAAAATTTGAACACTATAAGATTTATATTTGTTTAAACAAAAAAGTTTTAGTAAAGTTTATCAATAGTCTTTTTAAATAATTCACCAATTTACTTTCTTGGCAACATCACGCAACTACAATAACAGAACTATCAAAACGATGATGTGCTTTCAGTCGGGCCTTAGAGAGCAGACACATGTTGTCGGTCTGCCACAAGTACTTGTGGTTTTTTTTTTTTTTTTTTTTTTTTTTTTTTTTTTGTGGGCTTGGTCTTAAATTTGATTTTAGAAGTCATTAAAAGTCTTTAAGAGTATTTAACTTGCCTTAAGCTGTAGGAACACTGAAAAGGCTTCAGGGACCTATTGAAGTTTTTCCATGTAGTCAAGTCACATTTTTATATATGGCCCTTAATCACAAATATGTCTCAAAGGACTGCACAGGATTACAATTACACATTTACCTTATCTTAAACCAACATGTACCTTTATACAGGCTGCTACTAAGTGGGATTTTATTTCATGCATGTTTAGCTTTTGGTTTTAGTGAAACATTAGCCATGTTGGTTGTGTTGAAATTCAACTGTATTGAATTACTGTAAAAGGTTTCAGAGAGCAACTCAAATTTTATTTGAATCTATAACAAATATTCTGTTTCTTTTTGCAGTATTAAAAATTTCTTCTGTCAATATTTAAGATTTTACAGGAAATTAATATCTGCTCCAAATATCTGTTGTCGTCGTCGTCCTCTTAATACTAATTATCTGTTTTGACCTTTAAAAACTCATCATCCGATCCTTACATCTGTGTATAATTAGTGAATGTTATGAGGGTTCAATAACTTTGTGTTTTGTTGTGAAGGGAGGAGAACCTGACTTACCCACAGTGTCCAAAATGGTGTTGAATGATTGGCAGAGGGGACGTATACCATTTTTCGTAAAGCCCCCGGGTCCAGAGGGCGACCAAGAGGTAAATCATTCTTCATTTTTATACTAAATCTTTTAATGTACCCACAAATTTACAATATTTTTCGTTACTGTTTCACCAGGTTTTTCAGCCAGTAAAAGCTCCCCAAGTGACTGAAGAGCGTGAGCTGGAAACAACGACGGAAGAGTCGACAGTCGCGCCTGCCATTGAAGATGAAGAGAAACAGAGGAAGAAGGAGGAAGTCAACAAGATTTTGTCCAACGTGCGGCAAAACTTCGGCAAAATCAACGTGGCGCCTGAATTTAATGAGGAGGACCTCGTCCCTGTGGAGATGCCCGACTTGGACGTCTCGGCCTCAGAGGATGAAGAAAACGAGGAGGAAGTCAACAGTGGGGAAGAGGAGACCGAAAAGGTAGAGGAACAGGAGGAGGGAGTCAGTGAACCGGCCATTGAAGAGAACCCGGTTGCTGGGAAGAAGAATTCCAAGCAGTTGATCCGCGAACTGGACGAGAAGATCGCCAAATACAAGCAGTTCCTGGACCGGGCGAAATCCAAGCGCTTTTCTGCCATCAGGTCAGTGTGCCCTCAAATTTGCTGACTTTTCATAGTCAATAAACTGGAGAAACACATGCAAGATGTTTCTTTGGGCACTTCCTTAACTGTGGGTTTGGCTCAGGGTGTTTATGCTTACAGAATCTTATAATCCCAACCGTTTATTTCTATCCTGATAGTCTTAAAGGAGGCTTGCATTTTTTATATGCAGTCAAATAAATCAATCATTTATTTTTATCGTTCTTGGGGTTTGGGTTGGTGTTTTGACCGTACTTAAAACTAGCACCATTTTAATGGTAGACTAACAAATTGAAAGAAAAACTGAGGAGAGGCGCATGACGTCACTCTCGAACATTGCCCCACTGACATTTCTACTACCTAATGTGTCCGCCTCAAACTGATTTGTTAAGTGTAAAATAAAAGCAGATAGGTGCTGTGAAAATAGAAAAAATATTGAATTTTCAGATTTTTATGGACACCTCAAATGACTCATCCTACCGTAAAAAGTTTTAGAATACTCAAACCAGGGTTCGTACGTCCGAGTGCCTTAAATCCTTGAAAATGCTTACATTTTTATATTTCCAGGGTTTGAAAAGGGCTTGAATTTTGAGTGAAGTGCTCGTAAATGCTTCAAATTGTTGCCATGTAACATTTTCGGCAGTCTGATTCGTATTAAATGAAGAGAAAGAAAACATGTCTGCTTAAAAATGATGTATCGGCTTTGCCATTACAATTCGTCTCCCTTCGTTACCAATGGCAGCTGGCATTAGTTTGTATGGCATTGTCATGTGAAGCGTCACCACCCTCTATAGGTGCATAAGGACATTGCCTTAGACCAAAATGCTGGGCAGCGGAGAAATTGGAAAATTGGTTTTGAAAGTGCATTATGAGAAAGTGCTTGAACCCTGTGAAATGCAAAAGTAACATCACATTCAACTTTTTTCTTCATGTTTTCACTCCAGGATACCAAAGGCTGATTCAGACCAAGCGTTGAAACTCATCACGAGACAACTAACACAGAGTAAAGGTAACTAAAATTCACATCTTAAGATACAAAATATTCTGTCGGGAAAATAAATTGAAAGACCTCAGCAGACACTGATGATTTTTAATATATTTTGTTTATTTCAATTTTTGACATTTTTAAACGCTACATTAACTCTGCAGCTCAAAAGAGTCCAAGAATCATATTTTGATTTACAAAACAGCTAATGGGATTAATGTTATGATAACCAGAATATTTGATTGCATTTGTAGGTCCTTTAAAAAAAACCTGTACTGTACCAGTCAATTATTGTTATTGGAACACATTTTTTGGTTTGAACAATTTTATTGACAGCAAATAAACAATGCTCCCTCTAGTGGTACACCAAAGGATTAGCCCCTAAGAACAACTTTCTATGATGGCTCATTATCACAAACGTTGAATACATTTTTCTGTATTTAAGAGCTGTTATTTTCAAATGTTTTTTTAGATAGTTTACTAATGCCTTTTTTCATATATGTAACCTTGAGTTACTGTTATGTATATTTTTCCTATTGCTTCCTGCATTTCGGAAATAACTCAATGTTTAATGTATTTAAATTCCAGCGGGTCCTCGGAGAAACAAAAAGAGAAAAGCTGATGATGATGATGAGGACCAAGCCATGCCACAACCCAAGCTGTCATCCAAAGAGGTAAAATATATATATATTCACGGTCCCTTATTTGAAATTTGATTTGGGTTTTTTTTCTGTTTGTGTTTAAAAAAAAATATTATTTTATATATATTCTCATCCAAAAATGGGGACTGGAAAATAAATGTTTTTTGTTGGAGTTTGCATTCCATGTTACATATATTTGATTGCTCCGGAAGTCATTCTGGTGATGATTCTCAATGATCTTGATAAGAGATGATGGGCAAGGGAGCCCTTTCAGAACAAAAGTCTGCTTTTATGTTAAAGGGCCCGTGAAGTCTATGCAGTTGTTTTTGTTTGAATACAAGTGGAATGTTAAAAGAAAAAAAATCTATCTTTTTACTTCAACAGAGAAGAGCGATTGATCGCGCCCAGCGTTCCAAGAAGGTCGGTTCACGCTACTATTCTACGCACAACGTGAAGAACAAGAACCGAAACAAGAACAAAACAAAAGACGACCTAGCAGCATTGTCAGAGGGCAGAAAAGCCAAAAGAGCTAAGCGCTAACGGCTAGCAATCTAATGATAAAATAAAGACTTTTAATCATGCTATATTTAAGGTGTATATAATGGTAATAAATTCTGGCCTTAATTGTTACAGTCACTTCTTTTCTACTTTGACTTTGCAGTCTGGTTACTTCTTTGGCATGACAATTGCTTCCAGTTGTGCCTAAAAAGGAATAAAGGTGTTATTCCAGAAAATGAAGCAGTGAAGGGCAGATGTGTTCCACTACCTTTAACTGTTGATTGGTCCTCTTTAAAAACTGAATCTGCTCAAGGTGCTTCTTTTCCAGAGCGTCTCGTTTTTCCTCTTCCCTCTTCTGGATGGTGACGCATTCGGCTTGTTCCACTGTCAGCTGTGTGGTCAGATCCTGTGTCCTCTTTTCTAGATATTCAATCTGATTGTGAGAAAAACTTCTCAAAACTTTTTCTTAAACAAGATGGAAGAAAAACACGTGTTCTTCTTAATGCATATAAGATTTTTTTTTGTTCACGAAAGCAATGCTTTATGGACGATATCACCAACTTGTTAGCCCCCTAAGAACACCTTGAACACCCCGGCGATTCTGAAAATTGCTCACCAGTGATGAGTCATTTGACTTCTAACCTATTTGAACAGTTTATGATTACAACCTGGTAATAACATAATCACTATGTCCAGCCATCAAGTGCTCCAAAATACATCAGCAAGACTACCTCTGAATGGCTCAAAAACAACAAAATTAAGATTGTGGAGTGGCCAAATCGAAGTCTGGGTTTAAATTGAGTTGATAGTGGCTCAGGGGGTAGAGCGCTCGTCTTGGGATCAAGGGATCCCAGTTCGAATCCCGGCTCCTCCGTGTTACATGTCGAAGTGTCCTTGGGTAAGACACTGAACCCCTAAGACCCCCAATATGCAGGTTAGCGCCTTTCATGGCTGCACGGCCGCTATTGGGAAATGTGAAGCACACTGTAAAGCGCTTTGGGAAGTCTTGACTTGAAAAGCGCTATATAAATGCAGATCATTTCATTTTCATTTCATTTCATATGCAGTGACGTGACCTCAAATGGGCAGTTTATGCTAGAAAACGCTTCAATTGGGCAGATTTGAAAGGAAAACAAAGATTTCGGTGTTCTGAAAGACGAATATTTGCCATCCAAACGTCTATCCAAGTCAAGTCATGTTTATTTGTATAGCCCTTAATCACAAGGAGTCTCAAATGGCTTCACATAATATTGCAAGCTACAAACTAATATTGCAGAATCCCCTGATCTAAAACCTAAATTAGGGCAAACTAACAAACCTCAACAAGGAAAATGAGGACACCTCAAACGACGCACTCCACCTATAAATCAGAATTAGTATCTTCCCACTCCATCTATTTTCTGCATTGTTTATCATTAGCCCATACCAGCTGTGTTTGGGCAGTAAATAAGGGAAACTGAATTGGTTGCCAGCCAGTCGCAGGGCACGCAGAGACCTGCAAACATTCACACACTCATGGGGACAATTTAGAGTCACCAATTGACCTGCCATGCATGTCTTTGGAATGTGGGAGGAAACCCACGCTGGCACGGGGAGAACATGCTGGACAATAGCTGGGTTGGAATCCCGGACTTCTGGGCTGATTTGCTGACCACTTATCCGCTATGCCGCCAACAACCTAAATGCAAAGTGTATTATAGGTTATTTGACATTAAACAGTATTTACATACTGTTCAATTACATTTAGTAACACCAGGCCCTTTGAAGGACCGGTATTACGCTGTTGTGGCATGTTGAACAATCGTTTCACACTCCTGGACTACGGTCTTTATGTCCCTTAAATCTCGTCAATGCTGCCATCTGCTGGCCATACGGTTCAACTGCATGTGGTAAATCCCACGATGTAAACCATAATATAGGTTTGCGGGGGTGCTGGAGAGCCCATGCCAGCTGTTTTCGGGCAGTGGCCAGGGAACACCCTGAACTGGTTGCCAGCAGGACACACAGGGACAGATAGCTCACTCGCTCATTCACTCCTGGGCACAATTTGGTCCAGCCAATTCACCTGACATGCATGTTTTTGGAATGTGTGAGGAAACCGGAGTGCCTGGAGGAAACCCTCGCGTGCATGGGGAGAACATGCAAACTCTGTAATTGTACTTACTCTTTGGCGCATGTCCACTTTGTCCTGCTCTGCATGCAGTGCTTTCCTCATGCCGAAGACCACGCTGCTCTCGTACAACGTCTGGTAGGCACCGATGGTTGTTCGGATCTCGTCTCGAACGCGCAACAACAGGAGGCCCCGCTCGGTACAGTTAATGCACACTTGCCGGATAAGCTCATCTTTAAAAAGTGCACAGTTCAATTATGTACTTTAATAACTGTGAGGGAACTAACTCGCATTGATATACCGAAGCATTGAGAGTATAATTCTCTTCTCACGGGACAAATTCCCGTCTCCAAAGCTCGCCTTTGCTGCAACTTTCTGTCCAGCGCTTCCTCCAGGTTGACCACATCTGCCCGGGTACTGGGCGCAGTGGATACCCGCTGCATCCACAATTGTTTTCCCTCCGTCCACTCCCTGCACACAAATCACAGTCTAGGTCTGATTTGCGTGACGTGAAAGTGGAATCCACTCACCTGGGTGGAAAAATGACATTGAGGATTTCCTCGTTTTCAGGTGACTCGGATTTGGTTTTAGGGGGAGGAGGAACGGGGGTGTCAGACGGCTGATTTGAGCTGACTTTGAACGGACGTCCCTGCAGAAATAAACATTTAAAAGTAATCATTCATGTAAAGCCCAAATGTGTCAAATTTGACCACTAGATGGCCCCGTGTTGCCTGGTGCGAGCAAGGGCCAGTGCCACAGAGCATAGCGTGGCGCACTCAAGTTTTTTAAAAGAAATACAAATTTATCGACAGGGTTGGGTAGGGTTACTTTAACTTGATTACTTTCAATTACTTTTGGATTACTCCAATACCAAATATGCTAATAAAAGACAAAAGAAACTAAATGTGAATAAAATTATGACCCACAACACGTGGTAAGCTTTCTCTCCTGGCTTTGATCTCCGGCAAAACTAACATAAAATGCGGCAGAAACAAGATGAAAATAAATCCAAACAGCTTGCCAACATCATTTTTGCCGTTCCATGTATTCCGTTACTCCCCAAGCCTGCAGAAAATGTAGTCGTTTTATTCATATTTAGTTTCTTTTGTCTTTTATTAGCATATTTGGTATTGGAGTAATCCAAAAGTAATTGAAAGTAATCAAGTTAAAGTAACCCTACCCAACCCTGTTTATCGACTTTGTTTAAAATAAAAATTTACATTGGTATGATCGTTTATGTGTTTGACCAGTGTTCAAATCTTTTTTTTAACTGAATGAAAGTTTTGTACCACTAAGAGGCACAAATTATAACACACTGCCCCTTTTAATTGGACCCTTGGAAAAAAAACGTAGAAGACTCATAGATGCATACCTGTCACCTCAGCCAATTTCTCCCCTTATTAATGGTTGCAATTTCCCTCATTGAGAGATAATAAACTTGATCAACTCAACGTGACACCTATTTACTCACAGCAAGACAGATTATGAAGAAATGAACAAATATAATTTATGCAAAACCAGTTTTTTTTACCAAATGAACAACGCAAATAATTGTTGTTAGTTCTTTCCCCACTTTCAGTAAATTTAGTGTTGCTCATTATACGTAGAAGTATGTTTAAGTTTTCTCCCTGTACAAAAAAATGTTACACGGCGTACACAATTTGAAATCAACAAATAGAAAACATGAGATGAGATGAAATAGAAAACAAACAAGATACGGGGAAACATAAGTTGACAGGTATGTAGATGTCATAGTATTGTTGATTTAAAAAAAGACAGGAAAAAAATAATTTTATAAGGAGTAATAAAGCAATTCAAACCCACCACCCAGGAAAAAAGTTAAACACATTTTTAGAATGTTTTCAATTAGAATTTACAAACATAAATGTTTTATATAATCGAGCAATACATTGCGCCTTACTGTACTTTTAAATGGGGGAAAAAACACTTACCTTTACTGATCTTCTAACAGTACTTTTACTAACCGAAACTGGGGTGTCATATTTAAGAAGGGATTCTTTTGCCTCGTTCATTGCATACAATTCATAAATGTGTTTTCTAATTAAAATCTCAAGATACAGGTTGGATACAGGTTGAAAAAGTTCGCGTTGACGTTTTCCGTCGTTATGGTAACATACCGGTGTTCATTTAATTTGCTCCGGGTGGTATCGGGAGGAGAAATGCAAAGAACTGTTTTCACCACGGCTCTCCTTTTATCATTTTAAATTTCAAATGTTTCCAAGCGATTTGTGTTCATACATCTTATGCTTTTGTGTTTTTTACGAGTGGGAATTCTATTAAATGTTGAATTGAGAGCGGAACTATTTCACTATGCCTTGGTTACCCAAGGTCTAATTTTCCGCTTCCCATCGGAAGCGTTGGGGCGAAAAGGAAGACACAACGTTAGCTACTAGCTTAGCTGTTTTTTTATTGGTTTGTTTTCGGGAAAGACATTGGTCGACCTTAGCATAATTGCTGTATTCTATTCTTTTTTTAGAAACCAAATGGCCAAAGAAAAGCGACATAAGAGACGGGACTCGCCCGAAGTGAAAGTTAAAGTGAAACAAGAGAAATTAAGCCCCGCGAGGCCGCACAAAACCCGACACTCGCCGAGTAATAACAGAAGTCCCCCGAGGAGGAGAACAAGCAGGTGTGTTCATTAATTTATTCCTATCTTCTTTTTAAATCATCTTTTTAAATTTTGTTTTGTTTATATCATGAAAAATGTCGTTGGTCAAATTGTCAACCGGGTTGTTATGTAGCAAGCTCGGCTAGCCGCTAGCCTTTGTTGCGCAACTCGCCGGTGTAGTGCCTAATTTCGACTCCCCTGCAAAATCCTCTCCCCTTGCGTGAACGTGCATTCTGCTGCGCTTCCGACAATAGCGATCGTAATCTATATAACAAACTTATTAAAACAACAACGCGAGCTAGTTAAAATACATTACATATGGCTATTATTGTACTTCTAATAAAAGCTATTTGTGTACAATTAGTTGTGATCGTGGATATCATAGCGTACATTGATTGGTCTCCGGTGTTGGTGACTTTTGCATCCGCGTTAACAAACGCTTTTTGGAGAATCCGATCGCGCTTTATCGTTATAATAAATGTGTTATTTAGACTGCGATCGCTTAATTGTTTTAATTGGTGCACTTTATTGTTTTAATAAGCTTATTATATAAAATACGATCGTTATTGTTGGAAGCGCAGCAGACTGCGCGTTCACACGAGGGGGGGTTGCAGGGAAGTCAAAATTAGGCACTACACCGATAAAGAAAAAAAATACATGTCTCTATATTTTGGCTTTTTTAGTATTTGCACTTTGGATATTTCATCTAGGTCGCCTGTCAGGACAAGAGATGATCGCTCGGCTGGTAGGAGAGTAACGTCCTCCCCTCCCCGGCGAAGTAGCAGATCGCCTCGGAGGAGAAGTCCTCACCGCGGTGCCGAAGTCAAGCTGAAACGGGTGAATATCACATCCCATCCTAAACGGAATCGGAATTGATTTAAACAGGAGTTTCCTTAATGGTTTCAAAACTGGCCACTTGAATTAATTTTTGTATGACACTGGCGATTTTTTATATCCCAAATGGGTTTACAAATCATTTACACAATTATCTCAGAATACAGTAGTCCCCCGGTTTACGATATTCAACCGTTCTGACGTGTTAGCAAAGAAAAAATGCTGTTTAGCAGGGTATATGAACTTTTGGTAATTAGTTAGTTCAGACATCTCAAACAGTTTTACCTTTAATAAAAGACCATGAGCCATTATGTAAATTATAGAGATTGCAATGTGTAAATTGTTTTAAGCCGGACCTCACATCGTAATCAGATCAATTTCAGCTTAAAAAATGTGTTATATTTTCATTGATTTTGGTCAGATTTAATCTCAAATGTATTTGCTCTGATAGTGGAGCTTATTTACAAGCAGTCATTTCCAGTTTCCACTCCTTCCGTGATCAAATACATAATTAATGGAGAACCCGATTTTGGAGAAACAGGACAATATTTAAGGCTGATAACGCTAACCTTAATCAACTTTAAGAACTGGACTTAGATCCAAATTCTAACTGTGTTGTGCTTAATCACGGTTCACAGATCCCTTAACCTTGTGGGTCGTTGGGGCGCCACTTCCTGTGGTGTGTCTAGGTCAAGTATAGCCTGTTTTTTGGGGGGTACAATTTTTCCTCCCCCACATGAAACAGATGGTACTTATTTCCATGGACACCAGTAGCAGGGAAAGCCTTTTGATCTCACTCAGATACTGCACACGCATCATCTGGTCACTGTTGTTGTCAGTGTAAAGCGTTCTCTTGCTCTTCCGAAATGAGCAAAAGATCCTAAATCCCTGGGGAAAAACTTGAATACTACAACAATAGAAGACACTACAAACAGTGGATAATTAATATTTTTAGTTGTGTTGTATTTTTTATGTATTTAATGTCAGGTTTCAGAGAGCTATGAAGTTTTATTTGAATTTAAAACAAATATTCATTGTTTCTTTTTACAGTATTAAAATTTACTTATGCCAATTTGTAAGCTTTTACACAAATGGATATCGGAATCAAATATCGGTTATCTGCCTGATCTCAATATTAATAATCAGTACCAGTCCTGAAAACCCTATATAAGTCGTTTCCACTTACATGTATTCCGGTAGTCCCCCAACTTTGGTTATCAATATAAGGAGTTTTCATTTACCATACGAATTGCTTACTGGTTTTGCTTTTCTCTCTTTTTACAATTAGTTTTCAATACTAATTTAATGAGCCTATGTTTCCCATTAGACATTTAAAAAAACTTGAACTTTTGTGAACAAAATTGTGGTTACATTAAACACACAGCATGTGAGTCTCTTAGATCTAATCTGGAAGTAAATAAATAGATCGAGCGTGGAGCATTTTATTGGCCAGCTGAAAAAAATGCTAAAATATCAGTATTTCCGGAGAGGGGAAAACCTCAAAATATGCACTTACACTTTATTACCAACCACAATGCAGGAACATGACGAGCACCGTTCCAGCGGAGATGAGCCGAGGAGAAGAAACGAGCAGCCGGATGAAAGGCGAAACAGGTCTCAGGACCGAGAGCGCAACGGCGATAGACGGCGAGAACGAGACGCTGCAGCTTCGCAACAAGCCGAGCGACGGCACCACGACGAACAGCGCCGGGAAAATCGCAGGAGGCGTGAGGAAAACCAGGAAATGGACTTTGGTCAGCCGGAAAACCCTGAAAACAGCCCGGATGAGGCCCCCGCCGAAAAGGAGAAACCAAACTTTGGCCTGTCTGGGGCGCTCACAGAGGACACCAACACGTTTCGTGGCGTGGTGATCAAGTACAACGAGCCGCCCGAGGCGCGAATTCCCAAACGGAGGTGGCGGCTTTATCCCTTTAAGAATGACGAGCAGCTTCCCGTCATGTACATTCATAGACAGAGTGCCTATTTGTTGGGGAGGCAACGGAAAATCGCGGACATTCCCATCGATCACCCCTCCTGCTCCAAGCAACATGCCGTCTTTCAGTACCGGTAAGTTGCATCCTAAAATGTGTGACATGGCCTCTCTACATACGAGATGAACTCTGCTGAATAAAATTTGACATGGAGGAGCATTGCGTTTTCCTCAAGTTGACAACTTTTCGGCAACCAGAAAAAATTGTTTAGCACAGAGCACAGAAAACCTGCCCAGCATCTCGTCGCACTGCCAGCATTTTCAACAGGGCACATAGAAAATTCACTCAGAGTAGAATAACACTTTGTTGGTCGCAGGCCCTAACTGTAACTCATGAGTTGCTTATTACAAAAACTTCCTGTAAACTATTGCAGTGGAACCCACATCCAGTTATAGCAGCAATCACAAATGCAGTGGTACTGATATTTAAGCCTGTAATTTACCAAATCACGATATGAGTATGACATCTAATACATTTAGAACTTTGTTTACCCGCTGTTTACCATGCTATGTGGGTGTGACTTGTTTGCTGTGCCATTCATAACTATGATTCAAAAGTTTATGAGTGCACACATTCCTCATAGACCCAGCCTCTTGATTTTGCTCTGAAAATGCACCAGTTTGGTGCATTTATATTTAAAATATTTTCTTCTGGGGGAGCATGCCCCCTGGCTCCCTTGACTGTCCACCCACCAGGGTCTCTTAAATTATATGGGAAACCAATGCAGACATCATTTTTTATTCTCCAAAAACATTTCAAATTCCTTTTCCAAAACTCGTGGCTCTGGTCACAAAAAGGGACAAAAAGAAATGCATTGCTCAAAAAAAGACCACAAGCACGCTGGGTCAGGTGCTGGGGAAACGCATCCGCAGACAGGATTAAGCTGATGCTGGCGGTGAGCGGTCTCTCGTGGTAGCTTCTAGAAATTGTGGTAACCTGGATTTTCTCTCATATGTCGGACACGGTATTTGCCCGAAAGGCATTTCGTATCTCGAGTAACTCACCTGTAGAACTGCAATTTCGGGGCTGCACGATTTTGGGGAAAAAACCTTGTGTTTAATTTTTTAGAGCAGTATTGTAATTTTAATGTGATTTGAGATTTTAATAGCAAAGTACATTATCTGTGCTAGTTTTGTTTTTGAATGAGTACTTAATCATAGTTGCATGCTTTAATCTTAAAAACAGCACCCTATTCTTGGGAGTTTTGTTGGGGTGGCTGTCTGCCTACTCGTGTGTGTCTGGCACAGTGTGCTGCTTGCAAACTTGACCTCTTCTTAATCACCTCGTGCGGTTAAAACTTGCCTCTGATTAACCAGTGCCGTTAAAACTTGAACAATGACAATTCCGGTTGGCCAAACACACCATTACTCAAATAACAAAGGGGGTGAAACACAGTATAAATCCTTAAAAAGACCGCAGTGTCTTGCGATTACACAATGTCACATTGCAACATCGATTCGATTTGGTTTAATCGTGCAGCCCTTCTGTATTTGGTCTCTGCCGTTAATTGTAAGTGCATTTTCGTTCCAGAGTGACTGAGTTCACCCGAGCGGACGGCACCACGGGCCGACGGGTGCGACCGTACATCATCGACTTGGCCTCAGGCAACGGCACCTATCTGAACAACCAGCGTATCGAGGCACAGCGCTACTACGAGCTCAAGGAAAAAGATGTGCTCAAGTTCGGCTTCAGCAGCCGCGAGTACGTTTTGCTGCACGAGTTTTCCGACACCAGCGAAGTGGACGCCAAAGAGGGGTCAGAAGAAGAAGACGAAGGCCTAGACGAGGAAAATGTACAGGTTTCGTCGTCAGCTTTGCCTCCTGAATAATGATGTACGACAGTTCCAATGCAATTGTGTTTAAGTGGACATACAGCCCCTGTTTTATTTTCATTCTGTTTATATCATGAAAAATGTCGTTGGTCAAATTAAAGGGGGGCTTTCAGAAGTCATGTAAATTTACATTTTCTTACTGTAAATAAAGAATGTACTACTTTTGGACCTCGTTAATTGAATGGTATGTGCATAATTTTCTTTATTTCTGAGACCGCTGCCTATTTCTTTGAGAAAGCTGCACATTTATTATGTGATTAAAAAAATCATTTTTTGGACTAAAGCTGGGATAGTCCTCTATCCTTCTAAAAATCGGATTAACCAAAGAGTTGCATGTTCCCAGACCCAGGACGGAACCAGGAACCTTTAGAGCTTCAGTCTAATGCTTTCCCAACTGAGCTATTTTTACCCATGTTCTTATGAAGTGTGCGATTGGACATGTTTTCAGTCCTTAGAATATTAAAGAGCTATGCAATCCTGCTACCCATCTTATCAATCTCTTCAATAAGTGGATACTACATGCTAAGACACGGACCTTTAGATGTTCAGTCTAACACATTCCCAATTCAGCTATTTTGGCACTTACTGTGGTGTGTGAAAGGACATCTTTTTCAGTCCTTGGACTAAAGCAGACATGCAATCCTGCTACCCATCTTAATACAATTTCAATTAGTGAATTGCTCATGCCGAAACCCATGGTTGAACCAATGCTCTACCAACTGTGCTACTTTGATGCCTCTGTTTAAGGAGTGTGTGATAGGACATTCTCTTCAGTCCTTGGACTTGAGCAGAAGGGCAATCCTTTAACAAGAATCTGTTAAAATGGGTGATTTCCCATGCTGACACCTGGATTTCAACCAGACACCTCAAGGCACTTTAGGGTATGTGACAGGACAACTTTTTCAGTCCTAGGACCTAAGCAAAACAGCCAAAAATGCTACTCATCTTATCAAGAATGCGTTAAAATGGTTGATCTCCCATGCTAAAACCTGGAATTTAACCAGAGACATCTAGTTCGTCAGCCTGACGCTCTTGGAGCTAAACTATTTTGGCACTGCCATGGCCATATGGTCCTTTGAATCTCCAGGCTAACCCTCTACCAACTGAGCTATTTTGGCACTCAAACTTCAGAGGTCCATGATGGGTAAATTTCTTCTGTCCTTGTAATAAAGCCTAGAGCCAATCCTGCTACTCATCTTCACAAAATTCATTCAAGATGGTGATTTTTTTCTGTGCTCAAACCTTAATTTGACTTTCGATCCATAGAGTCACACTCTCAGAACTGAACTATTTTTGCATTGGCTCTTTTAAAGTGTGTGATTAGACATGTTTTTCAGTCCTTGGACTTATTGCAAAGAATCCTGCTACTCATCTTAACCAAAATCTGTCAAGATGGTGGGTTCCCCATGCTGAAACCTTGATTTGAGCCAGGGACCTCTGGATCCAGAGAGTCTCACTCTTAGAACTGATCTATTTTTGCATTGGGTCTTTTAAAGTGTGGGATAAGACATTTTTTTCAACCCATGGACTTTTGAGAGGAATCATACTCACATTAATAAAAATCTTTCAAAAACGTAGTTTCAAACAATACCGAAACCCGGTATCGAACCAGGGACCATTAGATCTTCAGGGTATTGCTCTCCCAACTGAGCTATTTTGGCAATCTTTTCAAAGAGAATGGTGGGTTCCCCGTGCTGAAACCTTGATTTGAACTAGGGACCTCAGGATCCATAGAGTCACACTCTTAGAACTCATCTATTTTGCATTGGCTCTTTTGAAGTGTGTGACAAGACATTCTCTCAGCCCTTGGACTTTGGAAAAGAATCCTACTCATTTTAGCCAAATTCTGTCAAGATGGTGGGTTCTCCGTGCTGAAACCTTGATTTGAGCCAGGGACGTCAGGATTCACGGAGTCACACTCTTAGAACTGATCTATTTGGCATTTGCTCTTTTAAAGTATGTGATAAGACATTTTTTCAGTCCTTGGACTTTGGTGAAGAATCCTCTTCTCATCTAAACAAGGAACTCGTTGAATGGCTGTTTCATCCATGCTGAAACCCGGGATTGAACCAGGGACCTTTAGATTTTCAGTCTAACGCTCTCCCAACTGAGCTATTTCGGCTCTCTTTTCAAGGAGGTACGTGCTAAAGAAATTATTCAGTCCTTGTATCTAAAAGGAAAGGCAATTCTGTTATTCATCTTAACCTATATCTGTCAAGATGGTAGGTTCCTCGTCCTGAAACCTTGATTTGAACCAGGGACCTGTGGATCCACTGAGTC